>NC_052504.1:14215999-14493499 GCF_014356525.2 Nilaparvata lugens
CAGCAAATCAACAGTGAATGCCATGAAGAGTGTTAAGAACATTTGGGTGATTTTCGAACTAGTGTGACTCATTAATTGACTATCAACGCCAATATCTACACCAATAACTACGCCAATATCTACACCAATAACTACGCCAAATCTACACCAATAACTACGTCAATATCTACACCAATAACTACGCCAATATCTACACTGATGTCTACACCAATGTCTGTGCCAATGTCGAAGCCAATGCCTGCGCCAATGTTGATGCCAATGCCTACACCAATGCCATCGCCAACAACTAAGCCGATATCTACACCGATGTCTACGCCAATGCCTGCGCCAATGTTGATGCCAATGCCAACGCCAATAACTACGCCGATATCTACACCAATGTCTGCGCCAATGTCTAAGCCAATGCCTACGACAATGCCGATGCCAATGCCTGCGCCAATGTTGATGCCAATGCCTATGACAATGCCAATGCCAACACCAATGCATTAGCCAATGACAATGCCAACGCCTATTGCTGACCATGTAACTCAAACTTCAACACTACCACATTACCTGGAGGTAATTGCCATCCATGTTCACGTTCACAACTTTGAATTCAGAATAACAGTCACAGTATCATGAAAGAATTGATTCAAAAAAAAATCCTCTCCTAAATTATCCTGTATGCAGAACTCTAAACCTTGAAAGCTGAAAATATCAAAAAACCAAACCTTACCTAAATTAATCCTCACCTAAGTTAATCCTGTATGCAGTGTCTATCTCTTTTCCAAAAAACAAATTACATTGTCATTTCAAGCCTGAAATGTACATTGTATAATTATATGATACAAATTTATGTGACTCTGTATTGATTTGGTATGCAGCCATCTACTACAAGCATGAGGCAATGCTAACTGAGATGTCACCTGTATCGAGTTTGGTATGCATCATTGACTACAAGTATCAGCCCAACACTACGAGAATTCGGATCAGCCCAACACTGATGTCATCACACTGGAGTCACACTTAACTGAAATTCATACTGAGTGCCTTAACGGACTGTTTTCCCAAAATTTGAAAGAAATGAACATTTTTTGATTTATTGAAATTTTATGTGAAAATAATGTAACAATTCTTTTTTCAACATACTAATTTTTTTTGCAATAAAAAATTGAATTTTTCTATCTATTAAATTTATGTGCAATTTCAAAAACTATTCTTTATATATATTAAACTTTCTGTTCAAATTTTTTTCTTAAATTATAAAGCTAAATCAAAAGTAATTTTGATATTCTATACTTGAAATATTGTGTTTGGAAACATATAACAAATGCTATTGATGAATTTTTATAATAATTTTCAATATTTATATGACATGTAATGTTTTTATAGAAAAATTGTTACTGTTCTCGAATTTTAATTTCAACAATTTCCATTTGTTTCAATGTAATTTTTTTTGTTTTAAATTCTCAACAGTAAATTTTTTATGTCAAGAGGGGGTATTTGTAATATTACATTTTTCTCGATTTAAATCGAATCTTCAATTCGAGATCTATAAAACTTGATAGTAAATATCAGAGTAATCGATATGCGGACAACTTTTAACTAAGAATTTATCGTAAATAATTGTGTTGCACATTCCAGGTATCACCGAAACTGACTTAACAGAAATAACAGATAAATAGATCATTATAAATATAGAGGATATATAAATTTAAAATAACATTTCGAAATAAAGTTTTATTGAGAACAATGTAAAATGTAAATTCTAAACTTGTAATTTATAATTTTTGGAATTAATATCGTGACGTGTTCATGATGTCGACACTGGTTTTGAGGTGGGGCTTTACTCCTGTACTTGTTAGGTTCTCTCTAAAAATGGTGGCTGGCTATGTGTTCTAATTTTGTGTTCTCTGAATATTTTCTGCTTAATTGAATTTTTAATGTTTTAAATTGGTTTTGAACAGTTTTATGGTGTTCTAGTTTTGTAAAAAATTGTTTTGTGTGTCCTACAAGCCTTTAGCCTTGTTTTTCAACTATAAATGGATAAGTATTTAGCTTGTAATGATGTTAGATGCTTAAGTGTGTAAGGTATTGTTTTGTGGATTTGTGTTGTATATTGCCAAAATTCTTCTGAAGATTATAAGTTGGTTTGCTCTGAAAACTGGATTTCCCATTCATAGCAATAGATCCATTCATAGTTTTATCAAGAATCTACCATTTTGGAGCCGATAACTTCCTGTAGGTTAATAGGTGTGAAATGCTATCCAACCTATTTAGGAGAAATTGGTAGCACATATGATTATACAGGGTGATTCATAATTATGGTAAAATAATTTAATAAGTGATAGTAGAGGTAAAATAAGAAAAAAGGTTCCTATAAACTTACATCCATGAACGCTTCATTAGCGAACTATACAGGATGAAAGATTTCACCCAGAATTCAGTTCCTCTGGTGAAATATACCGATGCTGAATTGTTTGGGGACTAGTTTTTGAAAAACTTATGTTGGATTCATTATGGAAAAATATCTGAAAAATTGAATAAAACTAGTCTGCAAGCTGTAGTGTGAGTAGTTTTTGAGAAAAAAGTTGAAATATGCAAAAAATCTAAGTAGGAAACACAGACTTCTACTTTGATGCCCAATAACTTTCTTCAATAACCAGTAACAAATAATTTTTCGCAATAAAAATTTTAGAGAATTTAATTCTGAAAAGAATTATGTAAGCTGTGTGATCTAAATTTTAATAAAAGTTGGATAAAATGTATTCTTATGTAGTACATCACACCACAAAAATTTGCTGTTTTATGAGAGAGAACTAATAACTCATAGGTTGTAGCTGATTGCAAATAAAATATTCGGTTTTTTTATGAAAAGTTTTTTTTATATGAAAGTAGCATATCTAAATGACATTAAACTTATAACAAAAGACTAGTAGATTATGCCATTAAGCCTGGGAGGAAGCTCGAACAGAAGTAGATGATCTCCTATGATTCCTGCCCAAATGTTTACTGAAAACTGATGTTGTGGACGATTAGGATTGATGGCATGAGGATTCTCATCTGCCCAAATATGTTGGTTGTGGACGTTAACGATAGCTGTTCTTGTGAAGTGTGCCTCGTCGGTAAATAAAACGGTTGTTAAAAAGTTTGGTTTAACAAGTTTTACTAAAAACCATCGGCAAATACCAGCACGGGGAATACAGTCTCGTGGCAATAGAGTATGAACTTTCTGGAGGTGGTATGGATGTAATTGTTGCTCTTTTAGTATCCTCCAAATAATAGATTGATTGACATTAAAACTGCACTAACAATCTCTAGTGCTCTTCTTGGATGTTCATAAATTCATTAGAGCTTGTTCTTCTAACTTAACAGTCATAGTAGATCGGGGTCTGCTGCATAATGTGCTCTTTGGATATCAAAGAACCTGTTCCAGACAGACGTTGATGAATAGTGGCAAAAACCTTGAACTTGGTCATACTCGGTTAGGAAAGTTCTCTTGATACGAACGTCTTGCTTCAGTACTATTACAGTTACTGTCCCATTCCATACATTAAATGCATGTCAGCTAATTCGGAGTATAAATAATGTCTAGAATTACCTGCCATTTTTACTTTCCTTGCCCTATTACCATAGGTAAGGAAAGTATTGCTTTCCAAAAAAAATTAAGGTACCCTTATTTCAAGTTTTCTATACGTTTCAAGGTCCCCTGAGTCCAAAAACATGGTTTTTGGGTATTGATTGGTCTGTGTGTGTGTATGTGTGTGTGTGTGTATGTCTGTGAACACGATATCTCAATTCCTAATTGACCGATTGACTTGAATTTTAAACTTAAGGTCCTTATACGACGAGGATCCGACAACAAGAATTCAATAAAATCAGTCCAAAATGGCGGAAAAAAATGGCGGATAATTACAAAAAAACCATGTTTTTCACGGTTTTCTCGAAAACGGCTCTAACGATTTTCTTCAAATTTATACCATGGATAGCTATTTATAAGCCCTATCAACTGACCTGAGTCTTATTTCTGGGAAAATTGCAGGAGCTCCGTAATATTTTTGAGAAAAATGGCGGATAATCACTAAAAACCATGTTTTTCACGGTTTTCTCGAAAACGGCTCTAACGATTTTCTCCAAATTCATACCATAGATAGCTATTTATAAGCCCTATCAACTGACATGAGTCTCATTTCTGGGAAAATTGCAGGAGCTCCGTAATATTTTTGAGAAAAATGGCGGATATCACTAAAAAACCATGTTTTTCACGGTTTTCCTCCTCGAAAACGGCTCTAACGATTTTCTTCAAATTTATACCATGGATAGCTATTCATAAGCCCTATTAACTGACATGAGTCTCATTTCTGGGAAAATTGCAGGAGCTCCGTAATATTTTTGAGAAAAATGGCGGATAATCTCAAAAAACATGTTTTCCACGGTTTTTTCGAAAACGGCTCTAACGATTTTCTTCAAATTTATTAAATGGATAGCTTTTTATCAGCTCTATCAACTGGCATGATTCTCCTCTCTGGGAAACTAATGGGGGGTCCACCCCATCCTTGAGAAATGTACTTAGTAACCTCCTTCTCGTGCATGAGGTAGGTAGGTAGCGCAGTTCATAAAAAGAACACATAGTCGAGATATTTCGTCTGTAGAACAGCTGTTTTGACGACGTTAAAAAATTACGACTAAAAAAATAATCGAATTTCACAATTTACACTAAGGAAAAAGTACTCTGAAAACAATAATTATATATACACATATACAGAGTTGATCGTAGTTTCAAATATGAGCAAGGAAAGTTGTGTGAGTGTACCACACCAGATTTTTCAAAAAGGACAACACAAAAGCAAAGTGAAATGATTACAAATAACTGGTTAATAGATTAAACAAGAAACACAGCGCGGCTACAGTAGGCTAACTTACAGTTTGTTTTTGTGTTCAACAGTGAGCTAAAATATTTCTGAAAATAATTTTCAGCTGATAATTTCTTTAAAATATTTTTTTATTCAAAACAAAATTAAACAGCTGTTATTAAAATCCATGTTTCATTTGCAATCAGCTAAAACTATGAGTTATTTAGTTCTCTCCTCATAAAACAGCAAATTTTATGGTGTAATGTACTACATAAGAATACATTTTATCCAACTTTTATTAAATTTTGTTTGCACAGCTTACATCATTTTTTTCAGAATTGAATTCTCTACAATTTTTATCGCAAAAAATTGTTTGTTTACTGGTCATTAAAGAAAGTTATTGGGCATCAAACGTATAAGTCCGTGTTTTTCTATTTAGATTTTTTGCATATTTCAACTTTTTTCTCAAAAACTACTCACACTACAACTTCCAGACTAGTTTTATTCAATTTTACAGATATTTTTCCATAAGAATCCAGCATAAGTTTTTCAAAAACTAGTCCTCAAACAATTCAGCATCGGTGTATTTCACCAGAGGAACTGAATTCCGGACGAAATCTTTCACTCTGTATAGGTCGCTAATGAAGCGTTTATGGATATATGTTTATAGGAACTTTTTTCTTATTTTTACCTCTACTATCACGTATAAATATTATTCTACCATAATTATGAATCACACTGTATAGTAAACGTACAAAGATAATAATTCTCCTGCCTCACGAAGAGACAGACAAAGGTTTTAAGAAGTTTTCAATTACCTAAAAAGTCTAAACGTGAACATTTTCAATTTTTAAAAGTTCAAAAAAAATTAACTTTGAAAAGATGAATCCAAAATATGAACTCATAAATCATCTCTACTTATCACCGAATAAAATACGAGGAAAGGACAAGTAAACTTCACTGAATTTCAATTGTCATTCAACAATCTAATTTATCAGGTTCAAATAGTTGAATATACCAATATTATTTCTTTGCAACAATCAGAAAAATCTATTATGAACATACAGTATAAACATGTGGTGATCTGAATCGATCTATGGTAATAATAGGAACTGAAACAATAAAAATGTCATTCCATTCCAACTAAAACGAAACTGATGTCTGTGTTGTATTAGAACTGCTGAGTGGGTAATGCATACTGAGAAAGTCATGAATAATCCAGACCAGCCTGGCGACTTTGATGCTTTTGACACCGGAATCTCGTTTTATTTTTATTAAAGAATGAAGACCATGTTCATAGTAAAAAGCAGTTCTATACTTTGTATTATTATATGAGTAGTGATTAACATAATCATGGTTTGTCAATTTTAGTCGCTGAGCTGAATCCTCAGTCGTAGAACTATGGACCAAGCGCGAGCTTTTGCTTTCTATGTCGTATACCGTCGACACAATCTTCGGCTTTTTTGTAGTTCGATTTTTTGCCGTTCTTATGAATTCTGTTGAATCAAACATAATTTATTTACAAGTTGCGCTGAACCTGGTAGAGTTCATAGGAACGGTAAAAATCAATTTTACGGAAATCGATGTGCATGTAACTGGATTTAGAAGATCAATACGATAATGTGTTCTATCATAATTTAATGATTATCACAGAAATGTTCAAGTGAAAACGTTGGGCGCAAACCTACTGCCATGAGGAGACAAATAAATTTATGAAAAGCTTGATTGCTTGAATAGTGATCTGGATATCTGTTACACGTTTTTAGTTCAAGACATAATATGTCTTAGAATAATTTTTAATCTGTTTTGGTCAATCGACAGGAAAACGTTAGTTTTTCAAAGTTATCTTACTCCCTTATTTTGGGTATTTTCAGAAATCAAGAAAAATATCCCACCAAATTTCCTACACGAATACAGTGTTAGTTGTATTATATTAGCTGCAGTACATACGTACTGTATAGTACAGTACCTGTTCGTTTTTACCGTATAATTATATGATAATAGAAAGCTTTATTAAAACAGCCATAACTTCCTTGTTTTCGGATATTTTCGAAAACGGGACTTACGCTTTAAGAATTTGGGGTCGCTGAATCCAAATCCGAATCTTTCTATCTTCATTTTCAAGAAGATAGTTTTGAGAAAAAGTGGTGACCGGAGAGACGTAGAATCACCATGTGAAAGCGGCGATTTGTCCGCTAGTATCTCGATCCAGCCGGTTTCTGCTTGCCTCGAGGGAAAAGACGTGACAAAAGGAGGTTCCTGGCTCGGGTCACCATGTGAAAGACACGATTTGACTCAATGTACTTTGACAAAAAAAACGTGAACACTGTTCAGTGTTCAAGTTGCACGTCTCCTATCGTGTGAAAGTAGCCATACGGTACCCGCGGAAGGCTACAGTTGGAGATTCCACGCTGTAGGTTGTCAAGAGTGAAGGACTCTTTCCCAGTGTTGGCACTCAAAATGTTCAACCTGCTGCCGGGCTCGTTGAGGGATCTTCCTATAGGTGTTTTTAAGAAGAGGCTGTCAAAGTGGCTGATTGAAAGAAGCTATTACAGTATCAATGATTTCCTTGGGGATAGCTTTGAGGGACTGTGATACCACGTCATCTGGATTATCAAGTTTAAAGTTTTTTTTATTTTTTGACGCGATCTATCCGGGAACACCTGGCTAACGATCAAGACTTTGGATGTATTGGATATAAATATAAATTGTAATCTTCTTGATGCTATCTCATCCTTTAACTAAAAGAGATTTACTTGCAGTATTTCACATTTAGCCTAGTCTGTAAAATTTTCTTTTGCTGAGGATGATGCCACATGAGCTCCAGGCTTGTGCGTGGGTAATGAGATGGATGATGATAATTTAAGATGAAATGTACTTACATATTTCGGTGGATTCCGAACCCCAGTTGAATTATCTTATTTATTTTATTTATTTTATTTATTCAAGGTGATACACATACTATAATTAGGAAAGAAAAAACAGGCAATTGCCCAAAACTTCTTCAGTTCCTGGATTTTCACATATTAAAAATAGTCCAAACAATTAGGTTAAGTTCAAATTTTGATTTCTGCCAAAGTTTCCGCACCATCCGAGGAAGATAACACAGATATAAAATTGATTTTGAATTTCACAATGTTGATATAAAGCCGAAAAACAATAATCAATCCGAAATTCAATTAAATTAATTGAAATAAATTAAAAATTTGTGCGTGGGTAATGAGATGGATGATGATAATTTAAGATAGCTTATCGATAGCTTATCAACGCAACCTTGCAGCCAACCGCTTCACTGTTTATTATTTAATTTCCCTGATTTGTTAATATCTTATTGTATATTTCCAGCTCTCACCCAATCTTTTCTGTTTACTGGCTGTTAAAGAGGAGAAAGTGCTCTCAAATGAAAATGAAGATGTAGAAAAAGGAGGAAAGCAAGAAAAAGAAAGGACAAAAAGCAAAGGTCAGTTGATTTCATTGCCATGTTCTTCTTTCACATTTTGATTCCAGTTAAGTACATTGTGATGCTATAATTAGTTTTCCCTGCCATTCAATTGTAGGAACTTTGCAAATTCCAACAAAAATTTCTAGATTATAAAATATTTGTATTTTATGTGAATTATATAAACCTGTACTGGAAATATTTGTTCAGCCTCTGTGGCTAAGTAGTTGGGTAATTGTTACTAAAAATATCTCGATATCTCACTTTGTGTTGATTGTATTGAATTAATTTAGCCTACACACTTTCACATTTCAAGTTGATGTTTGATTATGTTTCAGAGAAAACATTACCCATCGCTTATGTCAGACTGATTCGTTTGGAGGAGCTGGATAGTATAGCCAGAATGCAAAATCAGAAACAGAGCACAGATGATGAATTTGTAAGTAGTCAAGACGTTTTGAAATCTAATGTATCCCAGTTTAATTCCAGGCAATTTATCTATGCATTTAATAATATACTAGACTAGGTATACAGGGATGTTTTATGAGATATTAGTCTGTAAACTAAGGACCACGTTCACTGTTAAATATTGAAGACTATAAAAAAACTGAAAGATTTCGGTGACAAGTTCGCTAGAAAAATAGTAGGTGAAAGGAAGGAAATTTTGCACTTACTTTGTTGTCCAGGGCACAATAACGTGGTCAGCGGTGGACGTTGGAAAAGGCAAGGGTCTCGTTGAAGAAGAGTAGAGACAGCACGGGTCTCGAGCTTGCTCACGGAGCCGGCATGGCATACAGCCGTACAGTAGAACGTCTGATCGTGCACTGAGTCGTAGAATAGCGAAATACAATTGTACCATTGTTCTTCGCCCTTATCGTAAATTGCGTAATGCCAGGAACGGGTGGGAAAGGCGAAATAGAAAGAGAAATAAGAGAAATCAATATTGATCTCAAATATATTATATACACAAAAAAGGGTAAAGTAAAAGTTATAACTTTGTAAAACAAAAAATGAATAAAAAATTTAAAGCTTCTTGCACAAGTATGAAATTCTATACATTAATAGGACATACCTTCTCTACAGGTCGAAGGTAAGTCCCAGTTGTTGTTCTAAGTGTAACAACTCTTACTACACCATCATCTCCAGGATGAGTAGCAAGTATACGCCTCAATCGCCACTTGCGAGGAGGGGTTGGCTCAACTAAATAAACAAGATCGTCTATCTTTACATTAGGGGTGTCTGTGAACCACTTGTTTCGTTGTTGTAATGTGTGAAGGTATTCACGTGACCAAAAATGCTGGGATATTTTAGATAAGTGCTGCCACTTATTACACTAGGTAATTATCTGGTGATTCATCAAAGTCTTGTTCAGGAGGAGCTATGAGAGGTGCTCCAATAATAAAATGTCGTGGTGTAAGGACATCCAATTCGGTGCGGTCAGCTGAAAGGGGACACAGTGGTCTAGAGTTTAGAACAGCCTCAATTTTAGTCAAAAGAGTGAGCAGTTCTTCATAAGTCAAGGAGCGGTCATTTATTACTCTATAGAGATGATGCTTTACTGAACGAATACCACGTTCCCAAAGTCCTCCTGTGTGAGGAGCTGATGGAGCATTGAAATGCCACTTTATTCCTCTCATTGCTAATTCAGCTTCAATAGAATCTGAAGAAGAATCTAAGAGATCATAAAGCTTATTGATGCGCTTACTGGCACTCACAAAATTGGTTCCACAATCGGTGTGTACAGTATGACACAGTCCACGACGTGATACAAAACGATCGAATGCAGCTAGGAAAGCGTCAGTTGATAAGTCAGACACGAGTTCAATATGAACGGCTTTCGTAGAAAAACAAACAAATAGAGCAATATATGATTTTGAAACTTTTGCGTCACGACACTTACTCTCTTTTATGAAAAATGGATCGCCAAAATCAATTCCTACGGTTATGAATGGACGGCCTTGTATAATCCTGGATTCAGGAAGGTCTCCCATAATAGGGTAATTGGGCTTTGCACTCAACTTGAAACAAGTGATACATTTCGACAATTGTGAACGAATAGCATTCATTGCTGACTTAATCCAGAATTCTCGAGCAATTAGAGATTGTAAGGCAAGTGGTCCAACGTGCAAATATTTCAAGTGATAAAATTCAATTAGAAGAAGATTAGTGAAATGGCAGGATTTCAGTAATAAAGCAGGATGCATAGACGACTTAGGAAGATGAGCATGCTTCAATCTTCCCCCCACCCTGAGAACACCCGTCTCATCTAGAAAAGGAACCTACTTTTGTAGAGAAGAGTTGCAATTTTCTCCACGACTTATAAGATTTATTTCATCTGAGAAATGTTTTTGCTGGTTGACTTTGATGAAGAAAGTCAATGCTTGCTTCAATTCTGAACATGAGAGTGGTCCAGAGAGTCGTTCTTCTTTAACTGCTCTCAAATTGAATTTAAATCTCAAACACCAAGCAGTAACTCGTTGTAATTTAAAAAAAGATGAAAATCTTTCCATCACATCCCATGAATTCGAAGTAGTTAAGAGAGAGCAAACAGTTATATTCTGCTTCATCTCAGGTAAGTCCGAGATAGAGTGACAGTGAGAGTCAAGCGGCCAGTCCAGTGGTTTCAACAACCAGCCGTCGGGTCCATGCCACCAAAGAGGTGGCATTCAATAACTCATTGGGAAACAAACCTCGCGAAGCACAGTCAGCTGGATTTGATGACGAAGCAACATGATACCAACAAGAGGGAGGAATAGTATCCTGAATCTTCGTAACTCTTGTAGCTACAAACGTTTTCAGCAAATGTGGTGAAGTTCGCAACCAACCAAGAACATTATTTGAGTCAGAAAATGCGTATATTTGAGAAATGGGAATGACATCTTTGAAAACATTCCACAAGTACTCGAGAAGACGACTCAGTAAGAGAGCACCACATAATTCCAAACAAGGAATCGATATCGTTTTCAAGGGGGCTACTTTAGACTTGGCTAGCCTAGAACAATACTTGAGGTAATTTCACGACCATGGGTAACCAGATAAACAACTGCTGACAGTCCCTCTTCTAAAGCATCAGAATACCCGACCAAAAATGCCTTATCAAAGTCAGCTTGTGAAATCCATCTGTGGATATGAAGTTGTTCAATCAACGGTAATTGTTCACACTAATCATTCCATTCTTTCGAGATATATAAAGGTGCGTACAGACTTTCGCTCTGCTCCGCAACCGAACGTCACTCCAGCAGAGCGATTGATGATCGACCGGGGAGCAAGAGTGGTTCGACCAGGGAACGCGAGAAGATCTAACATCTTCCGTAACGTTCATGATGGGTGTGACTGCAGAGCGGGGACGGAGCGACTGTGGTGCGATGGAGGAACGAGGGCGGTACGAGGGCGGAGCGTGCTCGGTGCGGGTTGGAGGCGCATATATGTGTACGCAGCTTAAGGGTACATTCTCATCCTAATCAATACCTAAACGCCACAGATGTTGAATTAAGCATCTAACACGAAAAATAAGTGGTGATAGCCAGCCCATAGGATCGTACAAACGAGCAACGTGAGAAAGAACTATGCGTTTTGTACAATGAGTGTGTAACCTTATAGGAGAAGGAATCAAGTGACGAATTCCATTCAAGTCCCAAAACTTTAATTACCCCATTGCCATCGTCGTCAATACATAGTGGAGTTTTGATATGCTCAGTAGGAAGATCAGCTAATAAATCAGGAGTATTGATACTCCATTTTCTCAACTCAAAACCGCCTTTAGAGGGTAGTGATACAATAGAGTTTTTCAAATCATGAAGACTCTCCTTGGAATTTGACCCAGTCAAAATATCATCAATATAAATATCGTTTGCGATAACTCGAATAGCTTCAGAACAATTAGAACCTTCATCTATTGCAAGCTGGTGCAATGAGCGCTGCGCTAAATAGGGTGAAGAACTAGGCCCATATGTAATCGTATTCAATTGATAACATTCAATCGGTTTGTTAGGTTCTGGCCTCCAAAGTATGAGTTGAAATACACGATCCTCCTCACGAATCCAAATTTGACGAAACATTTTTGAGATATCAGAAGTAAATACAAATTGATGAAGTCGAAAACGACAGCAAATATCAACTATATCTCCTTGAAGTTTAGGACCAGGATGAAGAATACTATTAAGAGATTGCCCATTAGGTGGCTTTAATGAACCGTCAAACACAACTCTTAATTTTGTAGACGAACTTGTCTCTTTCAAAACAGCGTGATGTGGGATGAAATATTTTTGAGAATCATCAGTTGAAAAAGTAGATTCAATACGAGTCATGTGACCCAATTGTTCATACTCTCTCAAAAAATTATGATAATCAGCCGCAAGTTTGGGCTGCTTAGCGAAGCGTCTCTCCATTGCTAACCAACGTGAGAGAGCATGTGAGTAAGAATCGCCTAAAGAAGAAGGCTCAGCTTTGAAAGATAACGGAACAACATATTTCCCATCTTCAGCACGGGAAGAATAATTATTGATAAATATATCTTCACAAATCAAATCATCTGGATTTGAAAAATCTGGTGTGGCGCACTCACACAACTTTCTTTGCCGTTATGAAAATTGATCACCTGACGCTAGTGTACTCGCGCATCTCAAGTCTACTATTCAAAGATATGAGACAGCTGGTGATAGGTCAATAACGCTGGAAACACACGAGGTCTGCTATCTCTTCGTAGTGAATGATTTTATAGAACCAACAGTTGCCAACAGTTTGCAATTATTTAATAATCACATTTTCTCGGATTTCAAGCTTATATTCAATTCTAGGTGTAAATGTTACTGGACATTAATTGCAGAGATTTTCATGCTCAATCTTTTCCACTTGAAATTTTTTGTTTAAATTGTATATGAAGGCTGATAATTGAGAATCTAAAATCAAACTTTGCATAGATGGGGCAAAGCTCCCGAAATTTTTACAGATATAGGACTTATTGCAGTTGATAGGGCTTATTAATGACTATTCCAGGTAAAAATTTGATCAAAATCGTTGGAGCCGTTTTCGAGAAAATCGCGAAAAACACTGTTTTTGACAACATTTTCGTCATTTTAGCCGCCATCTTGGATTGATCTTGCATTTGATCGAAATTACTCGTGTTGGATCCTTATAGTGTAAGGACCTAACGTTCCAAATTTCAAGTCATTCCGTCAACTGGGAGATGAGATATCGTGTACACAGACGCACATACACTCATACACACACACTCTCACACACATACAGACCAATACCCAAAAACCACTTTTTCGGACTCAGGGGACCTTGAAACGTATAGAAATTTAGAAATTGGGGTACCTTAATTTTTTTTCGGAAAGCAATACTTTCCTTACCTATGGTAATAGAGCATGGAAAGTAAAAAGGTTTAGTGGGAGGCTCTTCAATTTCCCAAAATCTTTTCAAAGTTGTATCAATAGACTGTTCATGAGTACAAAGATGAGTCGTAATAACTGGAAGAGCAGACAGTGAGAGTCGAATTTCTCTAGTAATTACCCACACGAATATACTGTGTAAGGCTGATGGTACTCCATCACCACCTAGGATCCGTTGACCATCATACAGGAACGGGAATAAATCAGCAGCAATCAGAAAATCAATAGAATCAGGTTTGTCATAATCAGGATCAGCAAGGATCAAGTGAAACGATTACAAACCTTACTAGGAATAGTGAAAGAAGGCATTTCACTCGTAATCTGTGACAGAATAACAGCTTCGGTATTCAATATTGGATTATTATAGATTCGTGGCTTGATTGTGCATGAAGACGAACCTTTGATATTAGAAATGAAACTCTGACCTAATCCAGCAATGGGAAGTCGTTGTACGCAAGAAGTAGTGATAAATGAATTTTGTGCTCCAGAATCAATTAGCGCACGCACTGGGATATATTATCCGTGTGAGCTCGCTGAATATGTACAATCGCAGTACCCAACATTACAGTACTTGTACTAGGAATCGAACCATTACTGTGTAAACCAGCAGTAGGTGAATTGTTTACAGTAGGTTGACGCTTAGAATTCGAAGTAGAAATAGAGCTTGATTTGTTAGAAGAATCCTTATCCTCAAACACTACAGTTGGATGCATTGTAGTGTGATGACGTAATAAACATATTGAACAACAGTGTGTGGAAGGACATGAATTGACCATATGATTCCCTTTCAAACAATTGAAACAATGTTTCAAATCTCTGATAATATTCTTGCATTGAGTTGGAGTCATTTTAGAATACTTAGAACAAACATAGATAGAATGTTCTCCAGATTTGCAAACGGACACATTTTACTAGCATTATTAGGTGAATTCATTTTAGAATTTGAAGTTTTATTGGCTGTGACAGTAAACACCTTTTTTGGAGTATTACGTTGATAACTCTTATCACGGATCATAATTATCATGATAACTCGTTGAAACTTCCAGAGCATGAACTTGTTTTTGAATGAATTTAACTAAAACTTCAAATCTAGGAAGCTCTTGGGAATTAGATTTAAGTTCAAATTGTTTCCGTGTTTCTAACGATAAACAACGCAATCCCAAATGAGTGAGAATAAATTCACTCAAGTTGTCCATATACAAAGCTTTCAAAGCAACAACAGAGTATTTGAACGTAGAAAGAAATTGATTGAAACCTGCAATGAATTCCCTTTGAATAGGTTTGAAAGATAGAATAGTTTCCAAAAAATCGGAGCCTAATACTCGATTATTTTGATATCTGGTTATTAAACTATCCCAGACAATTTCGTAATTATCGCTAGTCAGCGGTAGGCTTCTAACGATAGGGAGTGGAGGTCCGGATAGTGCTGACAAAAGATGGTGAAATTCATCTACAGGATCGATGGATTTATTCTCATGAATCAGAGCTTTGTATTTATCTGTAAACAATGGCCAGCTCTGTAACGTGCCATCAAAGGAAGGCAACGTTATCTCTGGTAGACGAGCACATACTTGTTTGACCTCGCTTGTTGTCGCGACTTGCAAAGCTTTTTTCTCAGTTGTGAACTCATATCCATCATGAAATACTTGAATTTCAAAAAACATATCTTCAAATGCGGTTAATTTTTGAAAATCAATTTCTTGGGGTGGAGTACTACTTGCCTGAAGTAAATTAATGCGTTCTGTAATACCTATCTTTGAACTCATCATACATTGAATCAATTTGTTTATAACGAGAAATAAACTGCCTCTCAATTTTTTCATCTTTAACTGATCCAGTTAAACCTTTGTGTTTGGTAAGATCAAATAATAATTGCAATTTTTGGAATATTTGAGCTTGTTTTGCTACCAAAACACTCAATTTTTCAGTTTCTGTCATGATATAAGTTTGAATTAAACAATATTATTAAGATGCATACAATAAAAATAGAAAAATACTTGTGCAAGAGCATTGATGACAATTATTAATAAAATAAAAATTTTCTGAACAAGAATTCTGAAATTTGTACTGTATTACTATAGGTTTCATTCATTAATTTGGCCAAAGGAGACCATGTTAAATATTGAAGACTATAAAAAACTAAAAGATTTCGGTTACAAGTTTGCTAGAAAAATAGTTGGTGAAGGGAAGGAAATTTGGCACTAACGAGGGTCTCGTTGAAGAAAAGTAGAGATAGCAAGGTTCTCGAGCTAGCTCACGGAGCCGGCATGGCGTACAGCCGTACAGTAGAACGTCTGATCGTGCACTGAGTCGTAGAATAGCGAAATTCAATTGTACCATTGTTCTTCACCCTTATCGTAAATTATTGTGTAATGCCAGGAACGTGTGGGAAAGGCAAAATAGAAGAGGAAAAAAGAGAGAGAGAAGTAGGATTGAACATTCACCAAAATTGAATTCTCAATTTCTAAGGACCACATTCATTCTCTGAAATAAATAAAAGTTTCAAAATACATGTGATTTGGTTCATACAAGGTCTATAAATACAGGTCATGACACTCATGTTACTTATGGAGCGGCCATTTTATGGGGTCTTTATGGCGGTACATTTGAAAATCAAATCTAATTCAATTTGCTCGTAACAAAATTGTGCATTTTAAAAACAATATTCTAGTTCAGATAATATGTGAATTCAGGTTTTCAATTTTTTAATAATGAAATTTCAATAATAAATGCTTCAATTATCCATTTATTTATTATTAAAAATTGTTCTTATTCTTGTAACTCAAGGATTATGATTCAAAAGGCTTTGGGACAAGACAGAAATATGCGAGGCCAATTTCAAAAAGAGTTTCAAGTTCCCGATCAATTAAATCTAAAAATCAACAATTCAGCTCTTAGTTAGAATCTGAATATTATTATATTCTGTCGGAACAATTTATTTTACAATTCAAAGCCAAGCAATATCACTTGAACAATATTACAAAATAACACATCATGTTGTTCAATCCATAATTATAACATCTGATAAATTTGAAAATTGGTGAACTAGGACCCCATAAAATGGCGATTTTGCAATGCATCACGGGATTGTGTCATGACCTGTATTTATAGACCTTGGGTTCATATCAAATGAACAATTTATTTCAATTTTATATTCCATCAACTTATTAAAACTCTCAAACATCAATCTGAATATTATTATATTCTGTCGGAACAATTTATTTTACAATTCAAAGCCAAGCAATATCACTTGAACAATATTACAAAATAACACATCATGTTGTTCAATCCATAATTATAACATCTGATAAATTTGAAAATTGGTGAACTAGGACCCCATAAAATGGCGATTTTGCAATGCATCACGGGATTGTGTCATGACCTGTATTTATAGACCTTGGGTTCATATCAAATGAACAATTTATTTCAATTTTATATTCTGTCAACTTATTAAAACTCTCAAACATCCATTATTTACATGAAATGCCAAAATTATAGGAAACATTGTTGAGGCGGACCTCCTGTCATCAGTGGCGAAGCTAAAGGGGAATCTAAGAGTCTGAGACTCCCCAAAATTAATTATTATTTTTTATTAGCATGCATACATTTCTTTACAAATTTAGATAAGATCTGGCCAGACCGCCTTTCAAACTGTTCTGTGGCTCTCTGTCCGGCCGACAGCCGACTGGCTATCTATTCATTCGCATGGTGTGGTGAGCCTCCAACTCAGGAGACTCTCAATTCATTCATAATGGGCGTGGCGTATTGTATGGTTGCTATGACAACGTGACGTAGCACCATAGCTATGTAGTAGGACTTGGAGTCTAGGCTCCAAGCCTAGACTCCAGCTGTGTTCATAGTTCGAGTTCCATCTATATCGATGTCTAGATCTCGATGTATCGAATGGTCGACATCGAAACAATCGTCTTCAAACATCGATGCTTTTCAAAATTTGAAGATTTCAATTTCAAATAAATCAGTTGGTTTGTGGCTCGTGTTATTGTTCTTAACCTACAACTCGGTTTTGCGGTTTGCTTTGGTTTACTCAACAATAATGAAACTAAATCCTTTTTCAATTTTGGAATTTTATCTTTGATTTGTTGAACTTTTAGCATAATTGCTTATTTTTTAATACTTATACAATGGATGAGTGTAATGATCTGGTGAAGTATTTGCTTCAAACTCCGTTTTCTTCTTTGTCTTTTGAATAAAAATGTGCTTTGAAAGACAAGCAGTAAGCTTTAGAGTTCTTAGACTCCCCTTCTAGTTATAGGTAGCTTCGCCACTGCCTGTCATAGTGTTCAATGAAAAAAGTAGTTCAAAAAACATCAGTACAAAGATGAAAAAAATGATCTACGAATATTATAAACATATTATTGTTGAAAATTTATACCATAGTGTTCTCTTTAGATTGATGGAGACAAAAATCCTTCAAGTATGCAATCTATCTGTGAGGTAAGAAGATACATATTTGTGTTTGTTCTCTAAAATCTGGTTAAAAATAGAAAAAGAATTTTTTCAAAGAACAAATTGTTCAAGTTGTTTTTAAATTTGATAAAACTAGAATGGTTTGCTACACCTCGCAGATTGGTGTAGCTTATATCAAATTCATGCACCTTGAATATCGATTTTTAATTATTATTTAGAATCAATGATTGGAAAGTTGCTTAACACACGTTCACTGAACAAATTCAGTTCAGGGAATGATTATTGTCTCTGAGGTTTCGCTGATGTCATTTAATTAAAATTTCGATGGTAATCACAGGTGTGTGAGTTCGATCATTCATTATCAGAATGAGGTATTTGTTGATAAAAATTTGGCTTTTACCTTTCAGGAACTGTCGTCTGCTACTAGTGGCATTGATTTATCGGAAGGAGAAGAAGAAAAAGAGGATGAGGAGGACGAAGACAACGAATTAGAAGAAGAAGACAAAAAACCCCATCAGTGTACAGTCTGTTCGAAAATTTTCTCCTGTTCCAATCATTTGAATAGACATATGCGCATACACACCAAGGCTTACCAGTGTAAAATCTGTAAAAAAATGTATTCTGGATTTTATTATTTTAAAAGGCATATGCACACTCACACAAATAATGACAAGCCTCACCAGTGTACAGTTTGTAGCAAACGGTATTTCTTTCCTTATGATTTGAAAATGCATATGCTTTCTCACAGCAAAGAAAAGCCTTACAAGTGTACACTATGTTCAAAGAAGTTTGCTCGATCCTCTTACTTGAATTGTCATATGCTTACTCACACCAAAGAGAAGTCTTTCCAGTGTACAGTATGTAAAAAACGGTTCTCGATTGTGATTTGATTAGGCATATGCGTACACATACCAAAGAGAAACCATACCAGTGTACAATTTGTGCAAAAAGGTTCTCCGAAAAAACTGGCTTGAATAGGCATATGCGGTCACACACAAAAGAGAAGCCTTACCAGTGTGCAGTATGTTCGAAAATTTTCTCCTGTTCCAATCATTTGAATAGACATATGCGCATACACACCAAGGCTTACCAGTGTAAAATCTGTAAAAAAATGTATTCTGGATTTTATTATTTTAAAAGGCATATGCACACTCACACAAACAATGACAAGCCTCACCAGTGTACCGTTTGTATCAAACGGTATTTCTTTCCTTATGATTTGAAAATTCATATGCTTTCTCACAGCAAAGAAAAGCCTTACAAGTGTACACTATGTTCAAAGAAGTTCGCTCGATCCTGTTACTTGAATTGTCATATGATTACTCACACCAAAGAGAAGTCTTTCCAGTGTACAGTATGTAAAAAACGGTTCTCGAGCCATTGTGATTTGATTAGGCATATGCGTACACATACCAAAGAGAAACCATACCAGTGTACAATTTGTGCAAAAAGGTTCTCCGAAAAAACTGGCTTGAATAGGCATATGCGTACACACACAAAAGAGAAGCCTTACCAGTGTGCAGTATGTTCAAGAAGATTCTCTCTGTCTAGTAACTTGACTGCACATTTGCGTACTCACACCAAAGAAAAGCCTTTTCAGTGTACATTGTGCACCAAAAGCTTCTCTAGGTCGTGTGATTTAAATAGCCATATGCTTACTCACACTGGAGAGAAATGCCATCAATGTACAGTATGTACAAGAAAATTCGTCAGGCCTAATTGTTTGCGTAGGCACTCAGTTTAGATTATGTTGTTTTTCCTATTGCAACACATCATGAGTGTTATTAATGCAGTTAGTTTTTGGAATAATTCTTGTACAATTTATTCGCCCTTTTTTTAACACATTAAATTTGTCTACTTCTTTTAAATTTTGATAGCTTTTGATTTTATTTGATTGTATTAACATGTCATGCTGTTATACCTTTAAATTCAATTTACTACTAGTATGTGTGTACCCAAGCTGGAGAACTCGCTCAAAATTCCGCTCATATATTATGTCAGTTGTTCTATTAAAATCTCCGGGAATAGATTTACAATCAAATCAAGTTTTATTCTATGTCAACATCTACATAACAAATTCCGTTACACAAATTATATTACAGATCATTGTATACAATACTGTTTGCTTAAGAAAATTCTTGTCTGCAATTGAATCGCTAATTGCAGAAAGGAAACATGTCCAACTTTTTCAAAAATTGTTTTTTTTTTCAAAAAATCAACTATTTAATGTAAGATACATTGTTTACTATCGGAAGAATACATTTCCAACTGAAAGCATAGTAATGACGACGTTTTGAATATATAGTTTACTACAGGTTTATGTTCAGGTTTAAATAAGTTTTTTGTCTTTCCTGTAAAATTATGAAAACTGGACATGTTGCCTTTCTGCAATTAGTGATTTAATTATATTTCAATGATTTTTGATTACATGATTTTCCTCCGTAGTTTTTTATTTTATCAATAGCATACACATAATTTAAGTCTACATGATTCAAATAGAATCCAAATTCAAAAATTTGTTTATTCAATAAGAACCCAAAAAGGGGATGCTTATTATGTTGTTCTAAATAGGTACCGTAAATCTAAAACGGTAGTGTTACAAGTTTTTACACTTGAAAGTTTAGTTTATGTTTATTCAAATTATCTTGAAATTAATTATTGGAATGTCAGTAAAACACATAAAATTAGCAGTTATGGGTTTTCGGAAAAGCTGGAAATATCGGAACCGTACCACTTGGGCTACACAGAACAGTCAATTCTGAGTGGTACACAACCATTCTTTTGCCAGCTGTTTTCAAATAAATCAGGAAAACCAACCGATAAAGACTGATCACTCTTCACCAATCCGAGATCTCTCACACATTAGCTCAAACAACTGCATTTTTGAAGTAATCTTTGGACTAATAATGCATTGAAACGAAATTTTGCATGTGCACCGGAAGAACTACTGAAAGAAAAATGCCCCCTTCAAAGTCTTAGAACTCTACGAATGAAACTGCAAACAATAAACTTTTTAACAATGGTTATTTTAATTTGTTTGGTAAGGTTTATTTTAGTAATTTACCAAGTAGGGAGGATTTTTTTTTGTTTTTGCGCAAGTAAACACGATTTCGTTGTATCTTTGATATAGTCTATGATTGATATTTTGCACATTTATTGTTCCCCATTGTTGAATGTTATTAAAGTCAATTTTTCTGATGTATATTTGTTGGGTTTTTTTACATCATGCTACGGTATTATATTTATATGGTTCTGAGCTTCCAATTGTCTATAAACCCATTCATCATTTTGCACCTTGTTTAAATTAATAAAATATTGACTTTAAAGTCCTATTTTGTGGGAAAATATAAGGAAAATGCTCAACTCACACTTACGCGACTCAAGTCGAGAAGAGATTGCGACTCTAGTCTTCTCGATGCAGCATGTGTTTTCAAATGGCGACGATCAAACCAGTCGATTCTAGTCTCCACGACTGTGAGACTGAGTCGAGCGTCGACTCGATATGTTGGTTGAGCCTCGACTTGAGTTGTGTAGTACCGTTCATTTTTAATGAAAGTGAGGTTACGTTTTATGAAAGTGATGTTTTATCATTTTAGATAAGACTATATTCATAATAATTATTATAAAATTTGTTACATGCTAAGTAGTGATGAATTGGATCTTTTGTTTTTAATAAAGTAAGATTAGAAATGGAGTAGCATGGGACTGAAGTAGTGACAATGAGTAAGAAGTCATAAGGTCGAGAGACTGGAGTCGTACGATTTGAGTCGAGGTAGTGTGAGTTGAGCCAAATGGGAATTGATATATCGGTAAAAACTATAGACCTATTCTTAATAAATTCTCAAAACCACAGATTCTATTGAAAGTAGAAAGACCGGTTTCGGTTGTTACACCATTGTCAATCTCTGATAAACTCGGACAAACTAGACAATTAGTACTCTGATAAACTAGGCCTATAGTTCCATCGTAGTAAAAAATATTGAATATCTATGCTGGAGTATCGACTATAGATACCAAACACCAATTACAAGTATTAACATTGCTATAGCCCGAGCAAACCTTAGTTTGCAGCACGGGACATCATGGTCAATGTCATATCCAATGGTACCTAATGGCAAATTATCCTTGTAAACGAAATATTAAGTTGTTTCTATAATTTTCGCCAACTCTGTATAGTCAATCATTTTATGAATATGGTCCGGTTGCACAAAATCCAGTTAAATTTTAATCCTGGTTAATTTCACGAGAACCAATCAGAGAAGGCTTTTTTGAAAAGACGGCTTCTCTGATTGGTTCTTGTGGTCGGCTTTTGTGCAACCAGCACTATGAGTGTTTTATCATTGTTGAATAAATAAAAATAACCGAGGGAAATACTAATAAAAAAGTAAGACGTTCGAATTTACTCTCTCTTATTCAACATTTTTTTATCAATACTTTGTACAAAATAGGTAATTATAAAAACGTATTTATATAATATAAAAGTTGAAATATAATTTATAAAAATGCTAATTACTGCAGTAGTTTGAAAATATTTAACGCTGAAAATTGTTCAATATTCATGAATTGCAAGTCTCCAATTGCACTTTACCGTCACGCTCACTATTGCTATCCTTTATTGTTGAAGTCAAATGTCCTCGTAATTTTAAATCACTGATCACTTCCTCCGCCTTTTTCAAATCGTATTTCAGAGCATCACCACGTTTTCTCAAGTTATCATTTTTTAAATTTAAGAGACTGAAGCAATCATTACACTGTTTTAAGAATTTGTGAAACACAATTCATTAAAATGTTGAATAGTCTTCAAAATCTTCCAACAAATTCGGGGGAGGAACAGTTTTGGGCTCTGCATGTTGCTTCTCCCCCAATCATTTTATAATAATAATCGTTATTAATGGAGACAACATTTTAATGAATTGTGTATAATTGGTTCAATAAATACCCAGAATATTGTGGTGGGGCTGTTCAATTATCTTTATCAGATCGCGTTTTAAGCTCTCAACTGATTTTAAATCTAAAGAATTCCCCCAAACCCAACTCCCTTAACGCCTTGAAATTAGAATGATTGTTTCTGCTCTATTCTATTACATACGGTACATTTTCAAAATCACAATTTGGAAGGAAAATAAATTAGGATATACATTCATGGATAATATCAGAGAATAGCTGAAAATACTCACCAAGTCTGAGATCATGGACAAATATCCGAAAAGATATTCTTCAAGGGTTATATGAAAGCCTAGTTGTGATTCGTTTTCCACTGTAAAGAATTAGTAATTATTAATTAATAGGAGAACGATGAAGTGTACCTTACGTCAATTGGCTGATTGGATGGTTAGAATTTAATGAATATTGGTGATTCTTTTGCAAGTAAGTCCATCTTTCCAATGTGAATGGAAAACACATGTAGGCTATACTGAGATTCACATAATAAAGTCAATGGAAATTATAGGAATTCAAATTTGCCAATTTTCTATTAACACAGTTTTATATAGGCCAGTAGATAGATGTGATTAAAGTTACCACGGTAAATCTGATCTAATATTAACTGTTGATTCTTGTTAATAATGATCAAAACTATTTCAGATTTATCCACCAAGAAAATATTTTTTTCATGATTTAATTATAAATGTTCATAATGAGATATTATATTTCTTCAAAACCAAAAACCCCGATCTAGAAAAGGATAGAGCAATCTGCTTTCTCTGATGGGTGACAAGGATAGGAAACCAATGTTATTCCTTAATCAGTTGCTGACTTTATAACGTGAATGTCATCAGTGTTATTAATAAGAATGCCACGATTTGAAGAAAATTTAAACAATAAAATGAATTCTACCTGAGAATTAATTGAACGGAAATTACACTTTATCAAAACCGTTATTATCAATAAATATTCAGTAACTCTTGTTATTTAAACTATTGATTGGTTTCAAATAAATGATGAATTAGGATGATGCAATCTTATTCGAATTGTAATCGTTTTTATTTTCAATAAAGGTTCATTTATTCATTCAAATAATTTTCGGATTAATAAGTTATGTATTTATTTTCGAAATATATAAACTAATAATAGATGTGTGTGCTTGTAGTCTATCGCAATTCTATATGTCAATGTTGAGAAGTCTAAACTCCACTCAATAAAGCATATTTCACTTACACGAATTCTCAAAACTTTTACTAGTATCAAATTTCGCCCATTCAACTAAGAATTTGCTATGACTGATGAAAACTTCCATAAACACTTGAAAAAATCTGCAACTGTAATGATCGATTGCTGAGAAGAGAACAGTTTTGAGCGGTAAGCTTTTGACAGCTTCTTTTTATTCTACAAGCTATGACTGAACATCCTGATATTGACTAAAAATATTCTATAGTGATAGTAATGTATCCGTTTCTTTAATGGAAGTGATCTAAATACTTGAACTTGGAAGCTATTTCGGTTTTTTTAATTTCTTGAAAACTTACCTCCAATAATCTCAGAAAATTCTTTTTTCAGACAAAGATCTCCTCTCTCAAGAAATACAATGAGTAATACCCATTCTGCAATTTGACTAGTGTGAGTCTTCCATGCATGATTAAATTTGAAAAAATCTTCCTCGGGAAATGCTTTCTTTATATTTTCAAAGCTTTTTTGAATTAGTGGAAGGTTTTCACGAGCTCTCGCACAATATAAAGGAACTGAAACATAATAAACATTAACTTTCAAAGTGTGGTACAAAATAATCATACTTTGAATTTGAATAAAAATATATCAACATTTTTCTCAGTTTTTGAGAATTATGGGACTGGAGGAGTTTTTCTCTCTCTCAGGCTAAATTGCCGCCCTCGGGCAGAGAGTAAGCTTTATTAATAGATGCGAAATAACGGTACAGTATTTCTTTGACTCCAAAATATGTTTTTCTGACATTTTCCTTGCCAATTTAGATAAAACCATGTCTTATCAGAGTGAAGAATATGACCAAACATCAAAAATCTACAACGATTTAAACGTGAAAACCATCAAAAGTATTTGTACTTGAAGTTTTTCAAGTTCTTAAGTTCAACTGCTAACATTGTTACATGCTAAGCATAACAGAAACATAATCTGTTTCCGACACTAGCATTGCAATCTTCAGTAAATCAAATTTCACATTGCAATATGTTTTAGTATTTACGATTTCGTCTTCCCATGGGGGAGACCCCTTATATTAAGTACAGCATTAATACAACTAATAAGAGTGATATTTTCACATTCCACAGTTGTAAATTGTAATTGAAATGATTTTTAAATATATAATAAAATTAAAAGATAACATACTATTTTTCAGTCCTTCTCCACTGTAAATTTCATTCATACTATTGGACATTGAAGCTGTATATACTTCCAGTAGTTTCACTTCGCTTTTGATATTCTGAAAAATACGGTTTCTTGTTAGGAAGCAGTTTTAAAAAACTACAGGTTTGTAGTAATATCAATTGCAGTTATTTATATATTTCTGTACTGAGATCAATAGTGCATTCAACAACAATTACAAATTATGAAAATTATTTATCAAAATAATATATGTTCTAAGCAAGCAATGTTACAAGAGGTCTGTTAATTTTACAGTAGAAATAATCGACCTATCGAGAAAACTAAATGCATTGAGGTGAATAAATTTGAGGAAACTGGTTCGGTAAGTGTTCAACATCTGTACGACAAAGGAGCTTAAGGTCTGCCAAGAACAAGTTTCTGCAGAAGAATCAGCGACAGTTGTCGCCCACAGCAAATTGGCTCTCTAACTTGAACATGCAATTACAGCCAATGATTATCGACTTCTTGCAGTAAAATATATGTTATGGATGTGAATAATGAAAATAATTGAAAAAATAAAATGAATAATTAAAATAGTGATTCTAACAAGACGGTGCAATGTGCCAGAAAGATCAATTGACATTCAGGATAAGCAATTTCCAGACATGGTTATTTCGCGCATAGACTATGATGTATACTGGTCACAAAAGTGACCAAAGTCACTACAGTATGTCTAAGTCACATTTCTATGTCGATAAGCCATAGACCATCGAAGCCCAAAAATTCAACATTACTCAATATTCATCAATGAGATTCATCACTCGATTTGTGCTCTAGATTAATTTGAAAATGGACTTCGCTCATATTCATGCTACCAGGCGAAGCTGAAGCTGTCATTCAAGTGCTATCAAATTCCTGGCATAATGTCAATGATAGACTTTAAAAATATATCTCTCGTCAATATAAGGCACACTGCTTGTTTTTACTTTCCTTGCCCTATTACCATAGGTAAGGAAAGTATTGCTTTCCGAAAAAATTAAGGTACCCCAGCTGTCACCAGCTGGCTCTAATCTTTGAATAGTAGATTTGAGATGCGCGGGAACACTACCGTAGCGTCAGGTGATCAATTTTCATAACGGCAAGGATAGTTGTGTGAGTGCGCCACACCAGATTTTTATGTAATTGGATAAAGATAGGAAGTACTTGATGAAAAATCCTATATAATACCATAGAGAAAAGATTGCATAATAAGAAATCCCATGGTATAGGTATCCAAATATTTGTATTGTAATAATTGTTTTGATGAATAAACTTTGATTTGATTTGATAGGTCGTTCATGTTCCAAATTTCAAGCGGATTTTTTTGTCAACTAAAGCCGAATACTGTCGACTACTGTCCATTGCACTGCTTTGCCGAGTGAGTGTAAAGGTGCGTACAGACTCTCGCTCTGCTCCGCAACCGAACGTCACTCCAGCAGAGCGATTGATGATCGACCGGGGAGCAAGAGTAGTTCGACCGGGGAACGCGAGAAGATCTAACATCTTCCGTAACGTTCATGATGGATGCGTGGGCGGTCCGACTGTGGTTCGATGGTGGTACGAAGGCGGTACGAGGGAGGAGCGTGCTCGGTGCGGGTTGGAAGCACGAATATGTGTACGCAGCTTAAGAACGGCACAGTATGAGACTATCAAGCGACACCATAGCTTCACCAAAAATCTGGTGTGGTACACTCACACAACTCTCCTTGCTCATTGATCTATAAGCCTCATTAACGACGATAATTTAGGGGAATAACATTATGCCGATTGGCGGCTAAATAATTGAAACTACGATTATACTATTGTTATTGTGTTCAGAGTACATTTTCCTTTGTTTGAATTATGAAATTTTTTAAAAGTTGTCAAAACAGCTGTTCTAAAAATAAAATATCGACATGTGTTCTTTTGAATAAACTGCTCTACCTACCTACCTCACGCACGAGAAGGAGGTTACAAAGTAAATTTCTCAAGGATGGGGTGGACCCCCTGTTAATTTCCCAGGGAGGAGACTCATGCCAGTTAATAGAGCATATATATATATATATATATATATATATATATATATATATATATATATATATATATATATAAATAACTATACAGGGTATGAATTTGAAAAAATCGGTCAAGTCATTTATGAGAAAATCGTGATAGAAATTTAACAAAATTCATTCTTCTCAGGAATATTACGGAGCTCCTGCAATTTTCCCAGAAATGAGACTCATGTCAGTTGATAGGGTTTATAAATAGCTATCTAGGGTATAAATTTGAAGAAAATCGTTAGAGCCGTTTTCGAGAAAACCGTGAAAAACATGGTTTTTTAGCCACTATCCGCCATTTTGAATTGAATTTTATTGAATTTCTCATTGTTGGATCCTCATGGTATAAGGACCTTAAGTTTAAAATTTCAAGTCAATCGGTTAATTAGGAATGGAATTATCGTGTTCACAGACACACACACACAGACCAACACCCAAAAATCATGTTTTTGGACTCAGGGGACCTTGAAACATATAGAAAACATGAAATTAGGGTACCTTAAATTTTTTTTGGAAAGCAATACTTTCCTTACCTATGGTAATAGGGCAAGGAAAGTAAAAAGTAGTACTAGGACTATCAGCTTAAGTAAAAACTGCATTCTAAACTGCAAATACTAAACATTCAAAACTGCAACATAAACGCCCTATACCATGAGATAGTACACAATATATTATATGTCCTCTATTTTATTACAAAATAATTATAAATTCAATATTATAAGCACGCATTATTGATGCAAATGTGTATTGATTTAAATCTTAGCTTCGCAAATTACCGATGAAGATTGTGCATACTTTCCCCCGGATATTGTCATGAAGAACTCATGTTTACTAACATTCATAGCTTTGTTGCACTCAATTCTCATGGTGTAGTAATGAGATTGATGATTGATCCTAGCATCAAATATTGCTGGTTTTAATACCTCCAGGAAGGTATATTACAAATAATAAGTATGGCTTGATGGAAAACAGTCCTGGAACCACCACATTCACCAGGTGTGCCTCAACATGTCTAGTCATTTACATTCTGTAGTAGCTGAAACACCAAGTCTACCATAACAGCCTTGTGATTGCATACTATAAATTCCTTCACATTCATTTGAAGGATGGGGTGCTCTTATGGGGGCATGTTCCTGCCGTCTAGGACATACTGCTTATGCAGAGAAGAGCACTGAGGTTGATGACTTTTGCGGGCCACATGGAGCAGCGCCGTCTACTTTTCAAAGGAGCATCTGCAGCTTGTCAAGAGAACCTCATAATCCAGTGAATCTGCAGGGTTTTGTCTTGAATTGCAAAATCAGCTGGAACAATCATATACACCAGGGGGAATCCCTGCTGTATATGGAATGTTCCATCTCTTCATAATCCAGTGAATTTTCTGGGTTTTGTCTTGAATGGCAAACTCAGCTGGAACAATCATATACAGCAGGTAACCAGCCGACTCTCCCGCATCTTCCTGCTACTCAAGATGAAGGATGTCCTAAGGTTGCAAAAGAAGGCTGAGAGATTGCATCATAACAGGCAGCGATCATCTTGCCCACTGCAAGCCCATCTTTGCTCACCATGGTGTACTGACGGTCGTCAGCCGTTACATCCTCCTGTGCTTGGTTTATGTCAAGAGGATACAGAATACTCTGGCTGCCCGTAGAGACATCCACCTCCACAACACCAGGCTGTTGGATTTCTCCAGATCGCCTCCACCGATCACAGGCCAGGATTTCTTTCCTGAAATTCCTTTCCTGAACAAGCAGCCTCCTGGTGTGAAGCAGTTGGATGAGACCACCTTGAAGAGAACCATCAGGAAGCTGGTTTCTGACAAGGTATATTATAATGTGACTGAATTTATGAGTAATGATTTGAATTTTATAAAAAGTAGTCACTGTTTAAAGCTGCTATCTGAATATTTAATGTGTGTGTGTGGGGGGGTAATTACGTGTATTGAAATTGAATTTTGTGACGCCTTTGATCCCACAAGTATAGGTAATGGATGGAGCCGAAGTTATTGCAATTGGCATTTTTACAGTTTACAATCAGTACATTCTAATTTCATTGCTTTATGCCAAGAAAACCCAAGAGCAGCTGTCAAAAAGGAGTGACATAAGCAAACACAACATTCGCTATGCTGCCAGGCTGGAGATGCCTTGATGCAGACTGGCGGGGACCCAGGGCACTAGCTTCACACTCGGGCCATAAGATTCTTCATCACTTTACCAAGAGGAGTGAAAGACATTCAATAAACAAAATTCAGCTCAACAATAAGGAAGATATTGCTAAGTAGGCTACTGTAATTGCTGCAGGGTTTGGAATTTAGATGAGGAGTCGTTTTTTGTCATTCCAGCGCCTTCACATCCCAGATGAATCCTTAGACCAGTAGTCCTGGAACTGGTCTATAACTGTCTAAGGATGAAGGTTCTGTCTAACTGTCTAAGGATGACTGGTTCTACAACTGGTCTAAGGATGAATGATTTGGTACCAAATGATACTGCCGATCTGGAAACCCCTGTCCTTGGGATAACATTAACTCTAATAATTAACAATTAATTGAAAAAAACGTGATATTTGACTACATTTTATATTATCAGTACCGTACTACATCTCACCAGATGGGGTACTAAATACTGATGTTTTATTCACCTAATGTCCAGTATTTACTTGAAAAACAACAAGTAAAAGTAGTTACTAATTTTTATTTACATCACCCCTTGTGTCAAATTAATTGTTTTTAGTAAGTACGGTATGCTATAAAATCAAAGATAAGAATATCACCTCAAAAAACACGACATCATTGGTCAAGTGTTGCTGAAATTCTTCTAAATATGTTTTAAAATGCAAATCCATTTCGGCGTTTTAAATAGACTACAAATAACAACTACTGTAACTCACAACATTTTTTTCTTTCTCGTGAACACAAACCTAACCTAATTTTTAGAACTGAAAAAATTTCTGCGCATGTGCAGTGTGCAGATCGCTTGCATAAATGACAGCACCACATTCTCGTCAAGCTGCTTGCCAAGCCGCGTGATTACAGTGTTTATCTATAGTGAGGTCCACGTTATAATGGCAGTGGATAAAGATGGAAAAATAGCGGTGCCGACTCTCTGCATTAATTAATTATATTTCTACACTGTCAAAAACATAATTGGCATCGTTGTGGACCTAGAAAAGGATAGAACCACCGGCTTTGTCGAATGATAGACAAGGATAGCAAAACCAAAGTAGATCAAATACTGTCATTATTACGTGATCCTCACTATACAATAGGCATCACGACAAACTGTTACCGTTCTTCTTCTTCACGTGCCTGCTCCGTTTCGGATGTTGGCGATCATAATGGCTATCCTGATTTTGTTGACGGCGCTACGGAACAGCTCTGCAGATGACTGGTGAAACCATAGCCTCAGATTTGCCAGCCATGAAATTCTCGTGCCAGGTCCCCTTTTTCCGTTGATTTTTCCTTGAAGGATCTCTTGCAAAAGTTTGTATCTTGAGCTATTCCTCATAATGTGGCCGAGGTATTGCAGTTTTCTACTTTTAATGGTATTCAGGAGCTCCGGTTCTTTATTCATTCTCCTGAAAACCTCTTGATTAGTAACTTTTTGCGTGTAGGATATTTTCAGCATTCTTCTGTACAGCCAGAGTTCAAGCTTTAATCTTTACCATTGTTTCTTTTGTGAGGGTCCATGCTTCTACCCCATACAACAGAACGGAGAACACATAGCAACGAAATAGTCTCAATTTGGTTGATAGAGTAAGTTAATTGTTACCGTTCACTCAATTAAATTAATTACAATCATGTTTATGCTCTCCATTAGACAAGAGAATAATTTGTTTATCCTACAAAAATATTTTTTTCAAAATATGATATAATTCCACATTTAATGATATTTCCAAATAGCAGAATAGAAAAAAAACAATGAATGCATCAATATACAATTTCATCAAATACTATAACATTTTCCTTATTCACAAAATACTCATCAATGGATTTGCTTTCGGAATCATCCAAGAATGATCAAATTTTACGACGGAGAATCATCTATTGATTTCTTTACTACGTTCGGGTACAGTGCGCTAAGAGAAGGTCTCTTTCCATCATCGTTTGAGTGGATTTATAACCTTTGAATCATCGATAAAATTGTTTAATTTTTTTCCAAAAATAACAAATTTCTGGTTGTTCCAATATCTATCTAGTTTTATTTTATTTCAAAAACATTCATTTTTCACCTGGAGCAAGCACTCTAGATTAATAAAGTCGTTGATACGTTTGTTGTGAAGGCCATGGAAATGGCTACTGAAGGGAGTCAATACGATCATGTTATTGTACGCAATTTAAAGATTTATTAATGAACAATGTTTAATATTTATTCGCGTTTTTGTTCTATTAAAATTTAATGACAATGTATTTCTTAAATAGTTTATTCTCAATTTCGGTTGATTGGTGTCGGAGTGCGGTGTAGTGGAGTGTAGTTTAACATGGCTGAAAAATCGCAGAAAACATCAAAGGGATTGGAAAAGAACAAATATTCTAATGCAGTGAATCGTACTACAAGTGAGTCTTTAAGGTTAGGGGAATCTGATAAACCTATAGCTCACCCAACAACTTTAATTTCATCAGCAACGAATGCTAAAAAGAAAACTTCCTTTCAAATAACCAGTGTGACAGTAGGTTCTCGCACGAGTAATGACGGCGGTGAAGATTCTGCAGACGACTTGGATGAATCACATACTGAGGATATATCGGATGTTGTTGATGTTTCACGTGTGACAGACATTGGAAACGAAACTCCTAGTTATTCAGAAGATACATTTTCTAAAGACGATGTTTTTTTCAATACTTCCGCTTCTCTTGGCACTGCACCCGTCATACCTACTAGTTCGCAATACGGATTAGCTATAGTAGATGCTAATGAAAATTGTGGAAACTCTCCCTCAGCCTGTGTAAATAATATAGCAGGTAGTGAATTACATGTTACGGTTCCAGATAGTGTGATAAATATAGTAGGCGTTAAGCATAATGAAACTGAAATGAGGGATATCCATTCGCATCCGGGAAGAAATGAGCGATTTAAAGTTGTGAAAATAGAAAGTACAGAACCTTTTAAAAGAGGACGGTGGATTTGCATGGACTATTTAGATCATAGTATGATTCAAAGCCAACAAACTCAAGCTAACGTTTCGAATTTACCAGTTAAAGAGCAGATTGAAAACGTGCATAGCCCAGCTACTGTTGGTCACCAGGCAACAGATAGTGGCATTTGTTTGTCAGATATGAACTCTCAAAACATGAACTCCGTTGAAGACAAAGTGCCTTTAAACGTTGACAAAGGGACACAACAAGATCAACAACAATCAAATGTTCAATATATTAACCAAAATAGTGGACAAACAAATACTGGTGCTTATTCTAACCCATCTCCTGGACAAACTATGCAGTCCCAGCCAGTAAGCATTAGTAGCAGCCAGGCTCAAATGCTTCAACAACACATTCAAAGCATGTCTTTGAATTCACCCATGAATCAAAACATGTTGAATACGAATCAGCATCAGAGTCTTCAAGCACAACAGATGCAACAAGTTATAGCAAGTGCGAACATGCAAATGCCTCAGGTACCATTGCCTCAACAACTGGGTCAACCTGTACAGATGCAGCACCTTCAACAATTCCAACAACCTCAACAGGTGCAACAGCAAGTTATTCAGCCGATGCAACCAGTTCATAGTATTCAGTCACAACCAATGCAAGTACCTCAAACAATAATCCAGACTATACCACAACAACCGATATCAGCACCAGCAAACTACCCTCCAACTTCGGCGCATATTGCACAAACCATTCAGATGCCTGTACAGACGCAGCCGTCACCACAAACCTATCCAGTAGCAGCAGGAGGCAGTCTACAGCAGTGTCCACCAGGCATGATATCGGTGCAACAGCATCCAATGCAACAACCACAATACTACACCACCACTCAAGGCATTTCGATGATGCCGTCGCAGCAGCAACCACCGCAAATGATGACTATTCCGACGCAGGTGCCGCATCAGCAGACAGCTGTCGGCATGCAGCAGCCGTATGCAATGCAGCCACAACAACAACAACAGCAGGCGCAGTCACAGGGTCAACAACAGCAGCAACAGATGCACCACGTGCCGACGACGTCGATGGCCGGCTACGCCCCGGTGCCGACTGCCGCCCAGGTGGTGGCCGCCGTCAGCCAGGCGGCCGCATCTATGGTGCCTACGTCACAGTCTGCCGCCACCCAGATGATCCAGCAGATGTACGGCACTGTCATGCAGGGCCAAATGTTCAGGAACGGGGCGGTACCCTCCAGTGTGGTGGACGCCATCACCTCTGAGCCTGGAGTCATCGAGCGGGTCGTCCAGTCCACTGGCATCCTCGAGACGCTCGCCAATGTCGCTTCTATCAACAACAACGACAACTCTGAGACACCGGCCGCTGGAGAGGATCCAGAGAGGTGAGTCATCCATTACCATTCAAGTTTCCACTATTATTTCAGCAATTCATACAGCTAAATGGAATAATTATTCTTTTTTAGGCAGGTTTAATTATGGTTATAACATCGTGAGTCAGGTCAAGTATCAACTCAATATCCTATCGTGAGTCAGGTCAAGTATCAAATCAATATCCTTTATTAGGCAGAGTACGGATATAATGATAGTTTTATCGTTAAAAAGTTGTCATTAACTTAAGCTTTCACAATCATAGATTTTCCTAATAATTTTGAGAATACATTATGCACAACGTATAAATTACAAATTATACACCAAGTTAACTGGAAATCAATTTCATATTTAAATCTCTAGTTAGTCAGTATCAACCGATAGTTGTGAGTCAGGTCAACTATCAAAACGTCGTCCTGTTTTCCATTAAAGAATAGCTTTCTTTCTATTAATAACTGGCTTTCTAATCTTAAAAAGTGGCTGTCTTCCTATTAACAAAACTATCCCTCAAATAGAATATTATTTCGATTCTCAACTGCATTAAATACGGTCGAATTCCTCACTCATTGTAGCAACTTTAGTATTATAACTGGAAAAAGTATAGTAGGCCTATGCATAACATCCCATCTTAGACTTTGAACAGGAAATTGATGGGTGATTTTAAATAATTTTACGTTCATTAATCTCGATAATCTGAATCTCGTTCAAGTAGTCTTGTAATGGTGAATGAATGAAATTTATTATCGGATCTATTTTTAGAGTCGTGCACGATTATGTGTTTGTTTTCAAATGATAAATCGGATAACTGACCTACATGACAGACATGCTACTTATCTCAACTTATATTATCATTGCGGTATTCTGTTATTGTTGATTCAATTAGCTTCCAAGCTTCAATTAATTTTCAGATGTTATTTAATTGTAATATAATTTCTAATTATCATCAATTATTCAACTAGAGAGATTTGATATTTTAGTAGAGTTCATGTTATAATATTAACTTTTCATGATAAATTTCAAATCAAATCTTCGGTTGGTTTTCTAAACCCTTACAACAGATTAAACATTCATGCTACGATAAATAACTCGTAATTTCTTCAACTTTATTTTCAATATGGTTTTCTGCTCATAGAAATTCGTTTATTGGTTTTCATAATAGATTTTTGTTATCATCTCATAGAATTTCTAAATTGAATTAATGTAATTATGTTGGGTGTGGTTAAGAATATCCCATGTCCATAAATGTGCTCAAAAATGAACCATGGAATTATCTGTATCATTCATTGGATAATAGCATTAGGCTATGATTTTTATCAATTTTCTGAATATCTTTTGCAAATCAGTATTCTGTGCATTGCAATTGAAAAATTGTAGCTATTCTGTTGCATAATAATGAATCTTTATCATCTTATCAATAAAAAGTGCGCTATTAGTGATATTTTGGGCTGTCAGAGATAAGTAAATGAAGTGTGTTTTGTTGCGAAGATAATAAGACATCCCATAAGATAACAGGCATTTTTTTATTGTTTTTCAAAGTAGAATGTTCTCTTCCGTCCCCGTCAGTGACCTTGTTCATGATAAAAAATTGTGTTTTCAGTTATTTTTTCCTCCTTAGTTACTTGAAGAATATTGCACTTTTGTTGACCATATCACTTGGAAAAGTGTTTATTTCGTTATGAATTCTTGACATCGAAATGACGATCAACAGAAATTGATTTAGAAAGTAAACAGTTTGATAAATTATTGTAATCATCATAATTATTATTATAGTTTAGTAGGTATCGCTACTAAACTATGATATAGTATCTTCAAATTCAGCTTAATAATTAGGTTTTGTATGACTCTGTATCATACAAATCAGATCTGTAGCTGTCAGATTCGAACTAACGGTTCCCCTCTTACTGTTGGAGGAATAACATCAACTTCCATAACACTGGTGTGCTCAAATTAATATTATGAATCATTCAGTTTGTGTATCATATTTTATAGATTTGAATATAATATGTCAATCTCGAATCTGCATAATCTCTTAAGTTTTAATAAGTACCAAAATATTCCATGAGAAACTAACTAACCTATTGACTCTGTATTCGTTATTTATTAGGCATACTCAACTCACAAATGAAGTTGTCCTAAATTTATCAAGTGGCCAAATGCTTGGATAGCATACCAAAATTATTATTATATCTTCAAACCTTAGTGAAAATCATAGCTGCAGCTCTCTTTCTATAAGGCACTTGACTTGGGTTATGACAAACAATTTCTACATTATTGTATTACTGACGACTTTCTTTGGTGGAAATATTAGAAAATTGCTTCACCCCGGCAAATCTTCCTTAATCCTTGGGATGTTTCCAAAGTTAATTGAAAATTGTGATGTATTGGCGTTTGGAGAATCAAACCTTCATAGATTATCAATGATCTGATTGATGTATAGGTGGCTGATCACTTGAAATAATTACTTGCTACTTGTAAAATTTGATAAAAAATTAGGAAATATAAAAAGTTTTTGGCAATAGCCTGTTTTTCTCTTCCGACTATTGTATTGTTTGCTTTATCCAATAAATAAAAGTTTTTCTTATTTCATAAATGTATTAGAGTAGCCTAACTAAATATTTGAAATATGGAATATATTCTATTATTCAAGTGCAGTATTTATGGAAATACAAAGAGCTTCTTTTTTTCCACTTCCTTGTAAATGGCAACAAAAAAGATTCCCTTGAAGTTGAAGATGTTGCTGTTCTGATCCACTTTGAAAGTGAAGTTGTATGTTTGAATTGGGCGTTGAGAGAGTGGGAAAACCGTTTTGGTGTTATCGGAACCGAATGGAGGAAGCAATTTGTCACTTCGCCCCTTCGCCCCTTCGCCCCTGCTCGTCTTTATCAAACTAAACAACTACTAGACTACTATCCTCGCTCCTCAGCCTCAGACCGACCAGCCAGACTCCCATACGACAGCATTGCGCACTCATGACTCATGTCATCCAAATAGACGCACCATTTCTAAATAATGGTCTTCTGCATTCTATTACAACTACTGTCATTGTCATTCTCCCTAATTTTGGCTGTTGCTAATAGAATTAATCAAGTTTTTCACAATATTGAGGAATGGAGGAACCATTTTGGTTCCATTGGAGAAGCAGCCTAATTTTGGCTGTTGTTAATAAAATTAATCAAGTCATTATTGTAGTAGTTTATTTTTTTACAATATTGAAGAATGAAGGAACCAAACTAGCCTATTGGATAATATTGTGATTCTTTTAAATCTTCATCAGTCACTATCATTCTCTCTCACTTTGTCCGTTGCTAATAAAATTAATCAAGTCATGTAGTAGTTTATCTTCTACAATAATGAGGAATGTAGGAACCAAAATAGCCAATTAGATAATAATTGTGATTATGTTTAACCTTTATTTTAATCTTTCTGTTTGATCTTCATTAGTCATATTATCATTCTCCCTAATTTTGTCTGTTGCTAATAGATATTGATCAAGTCATGTAGTAGTTTATTTTTCACAATATTAAGGAATGGAGGAACCAAACTAGCCAATTGAATAATTGGCATTATCTTTAATCTTCATTAGTCTCTATCATTCTTTCTCATTTTGCCTGTTGCTAATAGAATATTGATCAAGTCATCTAATAGAAGTGTTTTCCAATAGAGGAAAGTACTATTGGATATTATTATCATTCTCTTTAATCTTTAATCTCTCTATTCTTCTGTTGGTTGATCTCATTAGATTGATTTTTTATTTCCGTTTAAACATAGAAACATAGTAACTACAAAGTATTTATTTGCCCAAGTATTATTTAAATTTTATTAGATAAGTATTTCATTGTCTTCGGTATTTAAATGGAAATGAAAATGAAAAAAATCTTTATTAGGCGGAGTTAGGACTAAATCAAGCAGATTCAAAATTATGTGATGCTATTCTATAACGAATTAAGATTTATTTTAAAAAAATATTTAAAGATTATTAGATTGAAGTATTTTATTGTCTTCAGTATAAATCAGGTAGATTCAAAATTATGTTGATGCGATTCTATATGTCGATTTTTATGAAGTCGTTTGAACTTGTAGATATGATGTCTGGACACTATCTAAAGAATAATAACATCGAAAAAAGTATCATATCACTCTTGCAAATAGATGGGCAAAAACATTGCCAAATTCATATAATTAATGCACAAATACATGGAAAACAAAATTCAGTTTCATACATTAGAAATTTACTAACAAAATTACAAAAGCTTTCATTGAAACTAAATAATAATCTAATATATAATAATAATAATATCGAGTGACCTGGCTGGCTCAGGTCTGGTGTCAGAGTTTTCAGGTCGCAACTGATCAATTTCAGGGCCTCTGACATGACCTAACGACTGTTTTTTAGGCAGTATATATAATATTGGCGTTGCCAGCAAAACAAAGTTTGTACGCTAGCAATGAGCATTCAGTAAGCACTCCAATTAGAGAAAAATAGAAAATAATGATGAAAAAAAATAATAGAATATTGATGAATTTTAATAGGCCGTAACTAACTAGAAACTACTCTGATGAGTAACTTATATTGTCTCAAATAGGTTACATGGAAATTTTGATGAAGCTCTCTATACTCATGAAATGAACGTCCAAAAAATGCAACTCTTTTTCCATCAGATTCCACGAATCTACTGTAAAAATAGATTGTCTTCGTTATTCTAGCTGCCAGCCCGAAAAAATCGTTGCAACACAGAAAAAGCTAACAAAATTAAAGGAGCTAGTTATTATCGGTCTATTTAATGTTCGTATTTAGGGCAGAACCGGCACTTGTCTTGATTTACGCACGCCAGCGGTCGCAAGTGCTGTAAAATTCAATCTAAATTGGCCCAATTTGAAAAATGAAGTCTAGATTGTATTATTTCAAGTTGTTCATCAACCTTGTCTTTAATGTTGATTCCTTGGATTAATATTATTAACACAAGGAATTTGATATGGTAACCATTTCCAAATTTAACTAAAAATATCAATCTTATTATAAATGGGTGGAATAATCAGTTATATGAGCAGAGAATTAATCCAGCATGAAGTAAAGAGTTCCAAAGAACCTACTTTTACTTGTACTTTTTTCTTGTTTGCACACTACAATAATTCAGCTCCCCTTTGAAGCCAACATCTAATTTGGAATTCCATTCAAAGTGTGATATAATATGTGTTTAAATAAATAAATTCAAGGATGGACTTGGAAACGTTCTGCCTCCCACATGCTATGTTATATAGAGTCTGGTGGTCAGAATGTTGAAAGATGTTGAATTTATGGGGTTCTTGCATCGACCCTAGTGCCAAGAGTGTTGGAACGATTGTTGAATAAAAAATTAGAAGAAACATATCTATTAAGGAGGATAAGCCCCATCAAAACGCCTAATGTAGTTTATATTATAACATTTTTTTCGTAGTTTAATTGAATGAGCGAAGTGAATTCTACGTTTCAAGCCAATCGGCGTTTGTCTGTTTATTTGTTTGTACCGCAGTTACAGTCGCAGTTATGAACCGATTTGGATGAAATTTGGTATACAAGTACTTTGAAACAAGGCGCAGAAACGTATTTATTTATTTTTTTAAAATTCATCCCCGTTTCAAGATGGCGGCCCTCTATTCGGAAATTTTACCCTAAAAAATCAACCTAACTTTTCAATACTTTATCGGATCAGGTTCAAATTGGGTTCATTCTTCTTAGCGCTTCAAAGCGGTATTATTTCATGTATCACATGTTCAAAATTTTTTAATTTTTGAAATTAGAATTTTTTTTCAAATCCCAATTCAAGTTCCGGATTTTTTATCTTTTCAACCGAGGTCAAAAGTGTAAAGGACCTTTATTCTTCAGCGCTCCAAGGTGATCTTATTTCATATATCAGATGTTAAAAATTTCAAAAAAATTAGAATTCGATAATTTAATTTCGATCACTTCCGATCAAATTCGTTGTAATTTAGCAATCACGAAAAATTCAAGCTCTTATTTAAATGAATTATAATACAGTTAGTAGTGCATTGAAGTATTAATATCTAAATGAATAAAGATCGTAATAGGTAGTTTTAATAACAAATTAAACTCCTGATTAATTCTAATACCGTTAATAGTGTCTTGAAGTATCAATAACTGAATGAATGGAAATAGTATTAATTTTAATAACAAATGAAACTCCTGATGAATTCCAATAGGAATTACCTAATATTGGCAAGCCCTCGCAATTGTCTGATGGTTCTAGAAATTCAATCAGCTACAGTATTTGAAAGACTCCAACGTTGGATAGGAGTTGTAGTTGAACGTCCTACCCCTACATGTTGCCGAAGAATCAATAATGCCAAACATCTAACCCGCAGTTCAATGTCCATGGTCATGGTTTTCCAGCGGACCGCTCCTTCTATGAAATTCGCTTCTTTCATCCTCACTCATCGTATTCTGATCACTCTCAATTCTGTTTTCTTCCTTTTGCTTTCAATGATTATTGCTTTCGCATTGAACATCGATTTCCCAATTACTTTGTACAGGTGGAATGGCCTTGCCTTGGCAAATCTCTTAATTTCAATACTGTACTTACTTTCAATGTAAGTTTCTATGTAACTTTCTATCAACTATCTGATAATCATCCTATTCAACAGTAGCTTTGTAAGTTTTCTATCTTATTTTTGCTGAGATATTCATGAAATTTCAATACAGTTAATTTGAAATTTCTGCCAGGAAAATATCCTTATTGGCAAGTCCCCGCAATTTTCTGATGGTTTTACAAATTCAATCAGCGTTGAATTCAAATTCAAGACTCCAATGTTGGATAGAAGTTGTAGTTGAACGTCCTACCCCTACATGTTGCCGAAGACTAATATTATAATGTCATCTGAAAATCCTATTATCAAATCATTTATAATTTTACCAACTGTTAAATTAAAAACTCTAGAATCTAAAAATTAGAACCCCAATATTCATGAGGTTTTCGAACTTAGAAAAATTTATTATTTAAATATTCTATTATTGAGGAGCTTATACACTGCTCATTAGCTTATTCACGTAAAATCTGAATTTTGTAGGTCTTCATATTTAATTTTGTCTCTTACTGTGTTGATGATCATCTTCTTCGAAAAGCTGATGCTTATTAAGAATGCAGTTTGGAAAACATTTTAGACTTTTATTTACACAAAGTTTAATGATTATGATGAGAACCACTGAGCAATTGAATGGGTCTTACAATATTCCTCTACTAGAGTTAAGCAATCGCACTTGAAAAATTCCTTTCAATTTACCGACATTGCTGCATTCGAATACCATACAGTAATTCACAAATTTACCCCTCTTCCGCACCCCCTTACCAGTACTTTTCCTTTCCACCATTCCTCCCACTTTACCCAATTAAATTCGCTTTTCCTCTTCGCCCACTCAGCAAACAATTTTCTTTTCACTATGTTCCTTCTCTACTTTTTCTCTTTCTTCAGCAAAGAAGCACATTATTTTGAGTTGCTGGGTCCGCCCATATTAATTTTGTTTTCAGTGTGACATTGTCCCATTTTATCACATTCGTCTACGCAACGTCCTTCTACTCGTTGGACGCACATTTTAGTTGCCTATTTACATCTTGACAAAGACTGGGAAATGAGCTCTACTTATCGTCCTGTTCAAGTCTTATAACCTTAAAAACGCCCACCATATACATAGTTGTGCTAATAATAATAATGTTAACTTGCATACATTGATCGTATTACCTTTCATTTAACTTACCTCTAATTGACTGGCATTCACTTAGTCCAAGTAAACAGATATCTGAATGTATGTTTTCACTGCAATAAATATTGCATTATCAACGGTAATTACTTAGTTAAATGTAATTATTACGGAAATTGAATGCGGTTGTGTGCTCGTGCTGCTGAATATTTCAAATTGTATTATTATAAAAAAGAAATACTGTATATTTCTTCTACTTCATTCTCCACTTGTTGTCTATGTTCTATTGATTATTAACTTTTATATGGAATGAATGATTTCATTCTATTGAATGTAGTATAGATTCTGGAATGAAATGGCTTGAAAATACTCATCATTGCAATTGAGACAAAATTGAAAATCTTTGAAAAATTTGTAATATTGAACTTCTATTATTTTTCCTTGATTCTGGCTATTGAAATACGGTCTTAATTATAAATGCTGATATTCAATCATTATTTATTACCAGTAGTTTTGAATCAATCATTCTTTTGGAATTAGGAATTTGTACAGATATTTATATAATTGAGCTCATCTAAACTGTATTCGAATGGTATTTAAAGAAAACTCAATATTATTTTTCACTGCTACAGGAGCTTTTAGGGTTGTTTCAAATGAACGCTTGTTTCAATGAAGCTTTGAAATTCAAGACATTGTTAGGCCTTGGCATTCAAGGCAACATTTCAAACAATTAATTTCTAAATAGATATCAGAATGCAGAATAAGATAATCTCATAAATTGCCTTAATAGGAGGCAAACTGCATTGAATAATTTTAATGTCATGCAATAGTTAGGAGAGAATTCCATTGCTTACAATATAATTACAGCTTCATTCTGTTCACTTTTTATTTGTTGTATGATGGAGGGGGGGAGGTTAGTATAACTCGCATGTGAACAAACTTCGTCTTCCCAACATGCTTTTTTCTCCTCAGAAAGATTGCTGCTGTACGTCACAGAAAATGTTGTTTATAAACTTTTTCAAACTATGACTTGGCAAACATAGGGGGACGGGCGCCTTGCCCTTTAGAAAAAGTAGTAGTATAAATAGCCCGGTTCGAGAGACAGAATTGTCATTACATTTTTCAATTGGTTGCCATTCTGGCTCACTTTAGTGCACGTACTCAACCATCGTTCAAAATTAACTCTGGAAATTTTCGTTTTTATTACGTGACTTGGAATTTATTCATGCACTTTAATCAACATTCATAATAAATAATCAAATTTGCATCCAACTATATTGCATTGTATTGATATGAAATCAATAATGTTGTAGGATAGAATAATGTTTTTCAATGTCATTAGTTGACATTGAATTATAAATTGATTCTTTGAAGTGCTCTTTAAAATACTCTTCTCGTTATCTGATGTTGGAGGTTGGAGATGCAAGCAAAAACAATAACTAATTTTAAATTACAGTATTACAATTGCACGTTTGCTGTTTAGGAGTCTAGTCTCATACATTTGCAACATAATAGAATAGTCTGTCATGAGTCATTCATTTCATTTTTCCTATGATTTAGTTTTATACTCATTTTCATTCTTATTCATCAGCTATTCCAATCTATTCAGAAACATTTTATCAAATTGAGCCCCCAACACCACCATTGCAATCTGAAACTTTCATTAAAAAGGAAATTAAAGAAACTGTTGAAGAGAATAAACTTCTGAAATCGAGAAAGAGAGAGACAGAAGAATTTGATTTGATCACTAGCATTTAATCAAAGGAAGAAGTCTCTAGGTCTTCTCTGTCACACATTACTTCACATTAGTGAGAGTGTAAGGCAGGAGGAAGAAAAAAGAATGGTTTTTATTGTAATTCTTGAATAAGAATAAGACCTATTTCCTCTTTATATTCAAAATTTACGAGTATTTATTTTTCACTCATATTTGAAGCAATTTCCCAGTCCATTTTCTTTCCAATACATTTTCAACCAGGTTTTTACAATGGTACTTCTTGATGGACCTAGAATATATATTATGCTCCTAGGCCCTAGAATGTTACCGAGATGGACCTAGAATTATAGATGAGATCCGAACCATTGTGAAAGTTAAAAATGGAAATAATCGTCTGTTCAAGCGATGATTATCCAAACGAGGTTTGTGATTGTAATGATATGGGAACTTACGATTGCAGCCACCCTAAACTGTACGTTAAAGCTAATATGAAGCTTCTGTGCACTAGGCTTACAAGTATTAAATTAAAATTCATTTCAAACTGTTAACAATCCTTGTAAATAACATAATTGCTTCTCATTCAACCTATGCTGACATAATTTAGTTTAGCTCATTTTAGTGTAGAAGATAATAATCAAATAGGGTTGGCATCCACTTCACCGAGATCTCAGTTGATAAAGAATCATCCAAATAAATCTCCAGTACGTCAAGTTTTCAATTCGTCAAGCTCCTATTGCTTCCAGTGGATGCAGTATCATATACACACTGTATTTCATTCATAATATTATCAAATAATACTAGCATATTGCCATTCAAAACAAAAACCTTACCTCTAACCTTTCCCTACTAACTAACTAACTTATTAACCCATACAACTCCCTAACCCATTCTCACTAATCCCTAACTATAGTGAGATACACGTTATAATGGCAGTATTTGATTAACATTGGTTTTGCTATCCTTGTCTATCATTTTACAAAGCAGATATCGTTATTCTTTTCTAGCTCGGCAATGTTGTCAGATCGTTTTTTCAACACAGTAGAAATATAATTAATTAACAAAATGTTTAATTTTAATTGTGAAAATTTATTATCTGATCATTGAAAAATATATTTTCCTGAAGAAAAAAGTTAAATTTATTATTTTGAACAGTTAAAAGAATGAACAATTAATATTACATAACATACATCTCCGCAATGTAGTTAGATAGTTTTTTAACAGAGTAGAAATATAATTAATTAACAAAATGTTTTATCTCAGTTTTGAAAATTTATTATTTAATCATTGAAAAATATATTTTCCTGAAGAAAAAAATTAAATTTATTATTTTGAACAGTTAAAAGAATGAACAATAATATTACATAACATACATCAGTGTATATTCTATAGAAGGCAGTGGCAAGGCAAGAATCGGCAACGCTTTTATCCTATCTTTTTCCACTGCCATTATAACTTGGACCTCACTGTAGCTGACTGTCAGCCTGCATCTTTCATCGTATTGTTAACGAAAACTTGATGCCGTGAGACTTGACAAACTGAGCGGCTCAACTTCCCATTATTTTGTTCCAGTATTTCGAGAAATAGTTATAATATTCACTTGACGCACTGAGATATTGACGAACTGAGACACTCTCGTCAATAGGTCTGCTGTGAAGAGCCACAGAGAAGATAGAGATAGATTCCTTCTACTTTGTGGAAGAGCAGCTCGAGTTAAGTATTTACTAGGCACCTTCATGGAGTAAAGATACCGTTTACTTGTAGTAATCATTTGTCTGTGGCACCTTGTACACGTCACCTTGATTGGTGATCGGCGACTACAGACAGACAGCACAACGCCCTTCCTCATCCTCTGCTGCCACTTGATAGCCTGAGCCACATCTGACTCATCAGAGGAAATCGACGCAAGTGACTAGCCATCCTACTGTTGTTGTTATTATGGCCAGATAAGACACACTGCTCTCTCGCTCTCTCTCTCTGTCATACACGCCGGTGCTGTACTTGACATTCTTTCAACTCTCTGCTCTTCCGCTCCTACACAAGCATTGCATTCAACTACAACACTACAATGGGGTTAACGATCTTTAAAAATTCAGCCTCAGTACGAATGTTTTTTGCTAGAATTGATTGATTTCGAAACTTCGTTATTGTTTTACCCCTGCATAAGCTGTGGCATAAGCTGTTGTTTATTGAATATTCATAATCTACTTTAATCCAAGTAAATATTTGAAAATGATTCTATAAAAATACATTTTTTCACTATTGATACATACCAATATGATATAAAACAAAATGGAATAAGGTGGTTTTCTCATTAGAGGTAGGCGCACACAGATCGTCATCAGACGGACGGCACGCATCGGACAGATCGGACGATTGAATTTGATGCATTGTTTTCAATTTGAGTGCGCAAACCTATACGATGCAGATAGGTATGCGCACTCCAATTGAAAACAGTGCATCAAATCTAATCATCGTCCGATCCGTCCGATGCGACCGTCTGATGACGATCTGTGTTCGCCTACCTTAATAATGTTGTTTCTTTATATTTAATATGTCTACACATTCAGTTCTAATTTATTTTGTAAATTTAATATTGGTTCATGTTCGGGTACAGGACTAAAATAGGTCTTGGTTTGAAGGTTTGATCTCCAAATAAACATTAACTTTAAAAGGTCTTCCGCCTCATACAATCATTTGGATTAATACATACTGCATCTTTATTGCAGTTTCAGATCAGATCAAATCATAAACCATCGTATTATCAATTTTCTTATATTCGAAATTTGGATTTTAGAGCTTCTTAGGAACAATTACTCGATTGTAAAAGCTGCTTTAATTTTAGCTAAGCTGTTAGTAAGAAAAAATGTCCCATATGAAAAGATGCAAAAGTTGGGTGGATAATTTGATATGAAATTTGTGTCACTGCGCCCTTGCTTGCCATGTCTGTGGTGAGTATCAAATTGGCAGTGACGTGTCATGCATGTGTGTTCAAGCACGAGCGCAAACTACCTTCATCACACAGATGAGCAACAGAGATGGGAGTAGAGATTGAATAATAATAAGAGGAGAAAGAGTAAGAGAGAGAAAGAATGAAATGTGGCACAAGATAGTAATTTCTTCGTCGTTGGCCGCTGCAATGTCGTATTTTGACGGCGGTGTACTAGGTAATGAGGTGCTGCAAACTAGATTTATACGCTATTTTTTTGGGAGAATATCTTCTCCTAATCTGATGTGATACAATCATTGATGTGTGTGCTTGTAAGATCGTACATAGAACTCACACGCTTTCAGAATTTCTGTAAGAAAATTTGACTTTAAAAATTTATTCAGTTTGTGGCATGGGGTACGAGTAATTAAACTATAAATAGTATATTTTATTAGATTCCACTAGATTTTAGTAATAGCTGCTAGGGAATTTCTTCGAAGATATCAATAATAATAGTAAAAATTCTTTATTACATATTCTTCAAGAACAATAATTGTTGTAATATATATATATATATATATATATATATATATATATATATATATATATATATTACAATTGTTGGTAACTACAAAGAGCCTCATAATTCATTATCAATATTTTTTGTTTCAAAAATAGATTCACTATATTTTTCCACAGCCAGTCTGAGTCTCTTGTTTCAAGAAATTCACATACTACATACATGGGCCTTCCTTTGAGAAACTCACTAAGTCATTTTTTTCAATGTCACACAATCCTGCCTTTTTATAGTCTCCGGTAGATGATAAAGTCCAATTGGTAACGTTTTAAGACATAATCAAAAGTGTGCTATGTTTTACTGTATGAAAAAAGTACCCAATGAGTTGAGAAATTTGTCCCAGTATTTTGTTCATTATAATATTATGGTCTCCGTTTTCATTCCTGATCCTGAACCTTACAGAAAACAGCGTTGAAATCTTTGAATTACACCTGTATTTTTGGATTGTCCTTGACTCATGCTGCAACTGCTAATGAATTAATAATTGAGAGACAAATATTACAAACTGTTTTAATGGAATCATACATTTTCAGTTATTTTTGAATTGTTTATTGTTTCGCTGGGTTTGATATTTTCCTTCTTACTTTTCTAATCCAATAAATCAGCTAAAAGCATCCCCTGCTATTAATGTGTAGGTGAGATGCATTGATGTGGGTAAGCTCGTGTTCCCATTAAGAGATTAGTCCGCGTTTAATGGAAAATCGATAAGAATCTTATTAGTATCACTGTTTCCAAGTGCTCTTGTTAACTCGAGGCTTTTGCCAATTCTCAATTTGATTCTTTATAATGATTTCTGCAATAATTACTTACTGCAATAATTATCTTTAGCCCATTTGCCAAGTGAAAGGTGGGGCTTACGAACTTAGCTTCCCTCCCTAAAAAAATTAATCTTTTTCAAAATAAAAATTAGTCCAATTAAATAGTCTAATTGAATATTACGATCATATAATGTTTTAAATATGACTAATTGATTATGTGAGACCAATTCCAACGTCCCATCATCAATATCTTCTTGGAGAAGGTACTTGAAAATTTATAACCTCGGTATTTGGGGAAAAGGTTAAATTAGGTAACCTTAGAAATGAAATCCTTAAGGTGCGTACAGATTTACGCGCCGCGAACATGAGCAATTCACTTTTAATCAGCTGATGCCAAGCTTTTTTATCTGTATCTTACCGTTTCTGTAAAAATACAGATATAGTCAGCTGATTAAAAGTGAATTGCTCATGTTCGCGGCGCGTATATCTGTACGCACCATTAGATGTCAGCGGAACTTGACATATTTTAATATGGATTTGACTCGATGAGGTTATTTCTTCCGTTTCTTCATATTAGAATATTGTGTTCATCTATTTTGTTCAATGATTTTTAAAACGATAATGAAAACACAAAGATGTAGTCAAGAATTTAACTATCACAAATTTTATTTGGGAAAATCATTAACATGTTTTAAGATTTATGGTGTCATCTTCAGCGTGACAAGTGAAATTGTATTTTAGAACAAATTTATTTGTTTTAGTTGAAATATTCGGCTATGGCTCATTTTCATTGAAAGTTATTTTCATGAATGAAAAGTGGCCTAAGGAGAGAGGAAGTGGGAATACCACAACGCCGAAATATCGCTGTGGTTACAGAATTGTAGAATTGGGCATTCGTGTGCGACTGCAATTCAGATTAACTGGCGTGAAAATTATCGCTGCTCACAACCTTCTGTTGATTACATTCCTGGTAATACAATACAACACGTACATTGGTAATTCGATATGGTTGTGGCCTGTCATATTGTCTTACATTCAAATTATTTTGCCAAAAACTCAAATTATACATTGAAAAACGTCTACTTTTGATTGCAATTTATATTTCATAATCATGAGTAGTTTGCTGAAATGGATAGACTGATACCAGTGATTTTATCAAATCTGCATACAAATAAGAAGAAGTAACCGTCTTAATTTGGTCTCCTTGAATTTCTATCTCTGTGACTCCTGTAAAGGAAGAGAGTATAGAATGTAAATATATTGTCTTTTTTCTTTAGGGCTACTTTTAATATAGATAAAAATATGAATCTGAGTACCCTTTTGATTTATTTCATCACGACATTTTTCGTGAAACTGAGTAAATAGACAAATTCTTGTCAAAATGGCTTGAAAATGGCATTAGTAGCCGAAACATGTCGTGATGAAATAATTCAAAAAAGGTACTCAGATTTATATTTTTATTTATATTAAAAGTAGCCCTAAAGAAAAAAGACAATATATTTACATTCTATACTCTCTTCCATACACTATATAGGTTACATTTTTACATAATTGTACATTCTTTACTTTTTGATGAAGTCCAGGATGGCAGGATCTAGATGTTGAAACGACACAACATAGCATTTGTACAATATTTTGTTCTTTATTAATTCAATAATAATTAAGACTTCCATGTTTGCCTATTTTAAAACACAATGGAACAAGCTGCAACTTTATGTTATGATTTATTCAATAGGTCGATGATACAGTGATGTTTTTTGCCTAATTCATTCATTGCTTTTTATATCTCATATTTTATTGAATTCTCATACAAATATGAAGTAACAGTCTCAATTATTCATGAGTAGGAAGAATAGAGTTTAATGGAAACTCATCTAGTCTAGAAACTCTAGGAAAATACCCTGCTAAGTGGCGTTACTTCATTATTACTGAACCTCTGTGTAGCAGAGAAAACTTTCGTTTCAGAGAGGAATTGGTTACCTTGATGATTTCGTTATAGAGGTTTTTTATAGTTGCAGAGGTTCGATTATGTAGATACATATTTTATTTTAACGAGCATCATATTTATAACACTTTGAATGAAACAGGTTTGAACTGTGCTGTGATCCACGTCTTTCCTATCCTTTCTATTATTTGTTTATTATCAAATGATTGAATTAATGGTGGCATGCCAATTGACAGAATCCCAAACGACCGAAACGCTATATTTTCCCAAACGGCCGAAAACTACTTTTTTCCCAATTGGCAGAATTAACGAAATATTGAAACTGGAACTTTCTCATTCAGCCGAATCCCAAATGACAGAAAACTTATAAGAATTTCCCCAATCGACAGAAAACGTTGTTTGTTGCATTGAGCCGAAAGTGGTGAGAGTCCCTAACGACCGAAAGTGATAGGTTTCCCAAACGACAGAAAGTTTCTCTAGTTTGTCGCAAATGACAGAAAGCGTTCTGCCAATTGGGAAAAAAGTAGTTTTCGGCCGTTTGGGAAAATATAGCGTTTCGGTCGTTTGGGATTCTGTCAATTGGGAAAAAAGTAGTTTTCGGCCGTTTGGGAAAATATAGCGTTTCGGTCGTTTGGGATTCTGTCAATTGGGACCCTACGGAATTGGTGAAATACTGATTTGATAAACACAGATTTGTGTTTTACGGGCTCTGGCTAGTTTAATATTAAATTGCTATTTCTATTCTACTTCTACTATCATCTGATTCAATTAAAATGTAACCCGGTTAGTTTATTATAATTTTATCATACTAATCGCGTTTGGGATTGGTTTACTAAGTGAATTTGCTTCTCGTGCCCTCTGTGTTGTTGATAAGTTGTTTCGTGTTCCATATGGCTACCTAAAATAGTCCAACCAGTCAATAGTGAATGTAGGCTTCCGTGACCCTTGAAATCGCTTCTATTCTGGACGCAAATGAATGCTCATGCTCAGGATAATAGGACGGACGGACGGACGACGCTATAGAGATGTCTGTCTGTTTTCACATCAAACTGACTTTCAGTGCCTTGCATGTTTCATTCTGAGTCATGGGTGAAGCTCCTCTCAACACACCTGTTTGTTGCTATTCCCAATACAACTCCTCTAATATTATTGTCAAATTATCAATAAAATTATTGTTACAACGTTTTCAATATGAAATACAAGTTGAGTACTGCACACTTTACATTTGAGATGTATTGTCCAGATTAATTTTCACTCAAATTTGAAAAGCTTGGAAAAACAGTTTAATTTTATTGCCAAATATAAATACATTTTTACAATATTATACAGTTTCAAATACGTGATTACCTTTATGAAATAAAATAAATAAATGAATTAAGTTAATTAATTAAATGGATCTTGTGTATTAAATTTATTTATTTGTATTTTGTTTTTGGCAAATGAATAAAATCATTCATTCAATCTATATTTCTTGGGTTTATAAAGGTCCGTACAGATATACGCGCCGCGAACATGAGCAATTCACTTCTAATCAGCTGACTACGGTATATCTGTATTTTTACATAAACGGTAAGATACAGATATAAAAAGCTTGGCATCAGCTGATTAAAAGTCAATTGCTCATGTTCGCGGCGCGTATATCTGTACGCACCTTTAGATTTACAGATTGGGTTCTAACTTCTAGAACAATAGGTGATAACTTAATTCTTTGATAGTGGAATGCTAAATATCGTACAATGCTAGATTTTACTTTTGCACATCATTTTGAATCGGTGATTTCAATTACTTTGTCAATTTCAACGATTTTCTTGATAGTGTCGTCTGAGTTCAATGACTTTCAAATGAAATGATGTAACATTCATGAAAAATAATTCTATAAACTGACCTTATCAAACTGACACATAAATCCAATCAATGTTCGCATTCCTCATAGTCTCATTGATGTCGGTCTGATATTGACGGCGTTGCAATATGTTCTTCTATTGTAATTATTCCAATTAACGGGAATTTGGTACAGTATTGGTTTATCATTACAGTGGAAGTCCAAATCTCTTTTCGAATAGAAAAAAATAGAAATCTCGTCCAGATAACAAACAATAACGTTCCTTAGGTGATTTTTTGATGATTGAATTTAGTATTTAGCTTTTTTATAGTACAGTATTTCGTTTCATTGGTGAAATAAGTAGACTATTTTAATAACTAATTATTGTTTGATTTGAACCTTTCCACTTTCATGTATACTTAATACATAATTTCAACTTTCATGATTTCATGTAGATACCACTCCTAAATAATTGAATCACTCACAAACAAAATCAAAATTTTTGATGAATTATTGAAAATTAATCTATCAATAATAGTTTTTTTTATTAATTACTTAATCATTCATTATGAATTATGACTCTTAATTATAAATTACGTTAGTATAAATTACTAAGAATTAATCTATTCTCTTTATAACAGTTTATAGAATGATAGACCCAGTTACCCTATTTAAATATTGTCAGCATTGATCCATCGATTTAATGAGAAACACTGGTATTGGAATGCAAGAAAGTTTCTCAATGTGCCGGTTGCACAAAAACCGGTTTAATTTTAATCGTGATAAATTTCACGAGAACCAATCAGAGAAGGCCTTTCTGATAAGACGGTTATCGTGAAATTAATCACGTTAAAATTTAACCGGCTTTTGTGCAACCAGGCCAATGTGGAGTAAATTCTTTTCAGCAGAGCCGAAACGACTCCAGACGGACGCTTTTTAAACTATTCTTGTCGTCTGTCGTCGAGCTTTTCGCGTTCGTCGGTAGAGCGCACTTGGTGGATTGTTTGCAGAATTTCCCATGGAATTTCTCTCTTCACAGTATTTCCTACATTGGAAATTGCAGATTAGAGTTTACTGAAAAGTAATATAGATTGAAATTACTATTTAACATTATTCTTTGAAATTAATCTTCATCTTCATTCTGGAATGAGTTGATAATTGTAATAGTATCTGTCGTTCTACTAATAGAATCTGAAATAAGCTACTCATTATTATATTATTAACTATTGTAATTTAATGACTATTTTATTTGTAAAAATATTTCTTGTATTTGTATTCATTATAATATGGGCCATACCATAGCCAACCCCGTATTTAAGATTTTTTCATTCCACGTTCTTAATTTCCATAAAGCAGCTTATTTCAATAAAAAATAATTGCCTAATACAGAGTGTTTATGAATTAATATCGGTACTCCAACACTTCATAATATTTACATTAAACAGTCAAACTTGCGTTTAAGAACCTTTCAAATGTCCAATGTGACTAGTATTATTGTCAAATGGCACCTGACAAGTGAATTGCATATCATAATTATCATTTGTAAAAAAACAAAACAATAGAAATGGACTTGAACTTACATTTGAATTTGAAATATATTATAAAGTTCTGAAACCCCGTTATTCATTTATAAAACCTGCATAAAGTGATGTAAAGTGATGAACTGAACTCCAAAAAAATTAATCTATAATTATGTCTTAACAATTATTTAGTAATCACAGTTAACTACATAACTAAAAATGACCACACAACTTGTCTAAGTGGTCATATAATTTCCAAATCTTAAAATGAATGTCAAATGAAATTTATGATAGAATTAATTTTTTTAAATAATCGAAAGAAATGATGAAATTATATGAATGAGATAAAAAATTGATATCCTTATCTGTTTGAAAATGTTTGTGCTGTGATCTATTCATTTGCTAATATTGCATAATTTTATCATCATTCCTTTAGTTGTTGTAGCAGTAGCTTTTTAACTACTACCTTTTGGTACCACCAGTTGCTGAAAATGATTGTCAAAATATCAAATAATACGGTAGTAGTTTTAATTAGTCGTCATTAGATTTTACAATGGGTATCTAATATTGAGTAAGTGATTTTATTATCTCCATATCAATCTTATATCTTGAATCCATGAGAAACTACATTTTTATCGACAGATATTAGCCTATAATTATGTCAGTCCATCTCTAAAATTAATTCAATCCATCCAACTTTCAATCCATCTCTAAAATTAATTCTTTACCTTGTCAATCACATTCTTGTCAGAACTCATTGAATTTGATATTGTCTTTCAGAATTAGTTTCTCTCCAGTTTTGCGTCTCATGTTGTTATCATAGGGGTAGGTTGATGTCACACACCCCAGCTGATTTACTGGGTGATATTTTTGTGGTGATTGCTATCATTAAGGTGGAGTTTTGGCAGGCCACACCCTGGGTTCATAAAACTGCTACTTGACTACTTCAATTGAGATTTCTCCCTGACACACAATCTGTGCTCATTTTCTTCAACTATACTTAGTGTTTTTACTTCAATAGAATAATCCCGCTCCGAATATTAATAATGTTTTTAGGATGTTAATTTGAAGAAACAGCTAAGATCAATGCTCTGTAACATAATATTTGATCTTATTCTGAAGAAGAGCGTTTATTATTTTGAATATCATCCATGATTATAGACAAATGATTTTCTACTATTGACAAATTGTTAGAAAATTGGAAACTTACTTCTAATCAATGAATTTAATTCTCATTGTCATTTTTTTACAAATCCTTCAACATCTTAGATTTTCATTGTAAGTAATATCTTATCTGCACGTATAGAATACATCTGGACAGCTTGCTTGAAAGTACGGCCACATCGAAAGTTCGTTTGAGTCATTAACTTTGTTTTAATTAGATCGTTCATTGTAAAGGTGCCAAGTCAACTACGTAACGCACTTTGTTAGAACAACATATAAGTGTTCTGAATATTGTGTTATAGTTTTGTGCTTTGCCAGGTATCATTGGTGTTGTTTGCTAGATCCAATATGTAGGTCCAGAACATAAGTTGAAAAAATTGATAGAATTGTATTAAAACCTGATAAGTTTTACCAAGTTTTAGTGTTTAGCGTGAAGCTCAAATAATAGGTTCTATATAATAATATAACCCCTGATTCAACAAACTTACATTAATTGAGATTTCTTTCTTAACTTAATGCAGCTTAATGAAATTTAATGCAGCATTGAGAGCTCTTTCCACTTTTATTTAGTAGTGCAACTTGCTGGTTATAATATTGTTCATGTTTACAGTTTCATATTCATTTCTCCTATTAAAATCTCTAGAAGATCTTTTTTGAAAAAACTCAGTTTTATGATATCACCTCCACATCTATAGGTTTTTTACACAGGTCTGCAGTTTCGTGTTGAAACCAACACATTTTCAGCTGGAATATCATCCATTCCTATTGAACAAATTTCATCAATACTTTTTTAATGATTTGGTAACTGAGTTTGCTGTTCAACTCTTTTAGTTACGACAGTACAGTATTGCATTCACATTAATTGATATATGCCTACGTCTCAAGAACTTCTCAAATATTTGAGAATTCATGACTCTGAGACATTCTAATTTGATGGATGACTAAATAATAATATTATTGACATTTCCGTGATTGATGAATATCACAAATTGAATAATCTAAATTCTGTAAATTCTTTATTCATTCATACAATAAGTACATTATCAAAATGATAGGGAGAGGAAAAATAAGGTAACCTTGTGCTATTCCTCTCCCAGATTGTATCAGATTGGGTTGTCAGTTTGTGAAACAAAAGTTTGAATTTGAATGTTTGTTTCAAGTATGAAACATACCTGTATATTCATACTTGAAACAGTATGTTTCATACATACATTCATACTTACATGTATGTTTCAAGTATGAACATACATGTACTAGTTCATTTTAGGGAAGCACTATATGGCTATTTTATCATTTGAATAATTATCTTATTTTATCTTGAAAAAATCGAGCATCTCGTTTTCATAGGCCGATAGAGGATTTCAATTCGTTTTCAGTTGCCAGGGTTTGCATCTCAATGTCAGATATCTTGAATATTTTCTTGTAATCTATTCTCTTGAATATTGCACTGTGAGTTATTTGATAGTTTGCCTCTACTCGATAAAAAACTGTTTTGTGCACGCTGACTAGCGTGTATCCAGCATTTGAATCCAGGAATGAAAATCAGCCCACCTTTTCTCGGTAAATAGCGATGTTTTGTGGCTGGCTGCGTGTAATGCAGGTTGACTTAGTCACTAGTTTAGCATGAAATGTCAAAGCACCATCATTCCACCAACTATTGCTATTGCTAGTTCTCGTGCAGTTTTATTCATTGGAATTGGATGTTTGATGAGGTTCCAATATTTAGAGCCATAGAGCAATGGCCGCCCGCCCCGATTTCAGCATGATTAGTCTCGCCGAAAAGATTCTATTACATGTGCTTTCCTTGAGAGCTCATCGTTTATTCTATCAGAGATCGATAGTTTGTTCTATTTTATCACACTTAGCTCGAGACTTTATTATTTTATTATTCGAAAATTCAAATACTTACTGGGGAATGCTCACTCTGGACACGCGAAATTTATTTGATTTTGCGCTGCGCGAATGAACACGCTATCATTGGCGCCAACGTTAATGTGTATTGATAATGAAAATAACTGCCTCTCGCCTCGCCTACACAATTCGCGTTTTCTGTTAGAAATTCTTCAACTAGGTTCAGGGACTTCCATGCCTAGCCTTCTACATGGGGTCTACTTATTCTCTTGGGGTCTATTTCTGAAATTACTGCATCAATTAATAATCTTCATCTATTTTGAACACAATATACAATATGTTTTTTCAGGTATAGGCTTATTTATAGATATTCCTCAAGTGCACTTGAAAATTATATTAATAGGTTTTATAATAAATTTAAAAAAAAACAAGTTTGATAAGCAATAAATTAGATTTTCTGTTGACCGTTTCCACATTTAGTTTTCTGAAATGCCAATTGACAGTGAAAAAACTAACAGTATGAAGCAAATTTTTAGTTAATTCTAGCCCTTCAGTAGAAGAATGTTGCGATATTCGAATTGCAATAACATTTTAAGATTTTCCGTCCATATTTTTTCACTTTCAGTTATCAGATTTCATTATGTTGATTACAGTATAGGAAACTTAATTTAGGTAGTTTTATTTTAGAGAAAGCATACACTATTCCTTGTATGCATAATATCTTGTGGTTTTATGTTGCCCTTCAGTATAAGAATTCTGAGACTCAAGTAATTAAATTGAAATAAAATGTTTTGAAGTAAATCATTTTGATTTTATCCTTTCACAGTTCATGTAATTTCGTTCATGCGCTTTAGTTAGGAATGGAAAATATGAGCATGCTACCAAAAACAATGTAAGTCAATAATTCAATGGCTGTAAATTCAATCTTTCCATGATGGTACTAAAAGCTCAATGCTGTATGGTTTTTTGTTTGCAATCTACTTGAATAGTTTCTAATTCAATTTTCATTGTGACGTTTCGTTCTTTAGCAAGTATTTATTTAGTGCACATATAACATGAGAATTGAGGTTAGAAAGTTGTCCCTCTATGGCTTTACTTGTAAAACATCAGTTTCACTGACTTTTGAAAATATACATGCTCATTTTTTCTAGGGCTTCCTTTCACTCAATCTTCTTTAATTTAATATGTAATGAACTAGAACAAATTCTTATTAAAAAAAATCACCTGATTTTTTATTATGTTCACTCTTATATTTTAGCAGTAAAAACTACTTGAGTAAAATTTACTTGATTGTATATACCGTGAGGATGCTTCCTTTTCTATAGGTCGAATAATTTTCCAAGTTTTCACAGAATGATTCACTGTACTTGAATCACAATTCAAATACAAAATCATTTATTGCTATAATTCCTTAAGTAGTGCTAAATTTTTATTGCTAAAAATGATAGGGATACTGATTTTGGAGTGGAAGTTGAAACTAGATTGCTCCGGAAAGTCTCTTCGCTAAAATTGCTAATCAATAGCAAACCTGATCCGAAGTCGTGTTAACGTCATCCTCTTTATTAGCAACTCATTGGTGCTTTTAAAAACAAGCGTCATTTTTTTCATTAGTGCTAAAATGATTCTTCTCAATGTATTCATGTATGCTCTTTGAATTTGAAAGCTGATTGATGATCAATCTTTAACAAAGAACTCCATTTGCTTCATATTTTATTCTCTACTTCTCGAATTTCTCCTACTTTCCTAGTTGATGAGAGGAGTCCGAGTACTATTATTTGAAGGCGTTCTTGAGACACCCATCAACTCACTCTTGAAGCAGCCTAGGGATCCCGGGTTCAAACCCGGATTTGAACAATACATTTAAGCCAGGTTTCTCCCGTGTTATCGTATGGGTACGTTAAACTGTCAGTCCTGGCTGAAGTATTACAGTCCCGAAGCCCATTGACGGCTTAAATGATATTATATTCCGGCGAGGTGGAACCTTTCTGCAAGGGACGGACTCCCCGTCAAGAAAAACTCATGAATTCACTTTTACCCTTGAAGTAACTATTTGTGACTGGACAACAGAGATGTTGTATCTAAGTGACAGTGTGGCAGAATATGCAGAGGACTAAATCTATGCAGATTCTGTCGGAGTGATTTTGATTGTTGATATTGGGTTGCTTTGCTCTCGAATCTATAGCTGTGTGTGTGTTTATGTATAGCCAGAGAAAACTTATACGATAATTATAAGATTGTTTTATTGTGTGGTATAGCTTGGCGGGTCTAGCTCGTGCCCTGGTCCATGGCAGTTGCAACGACCTCACCCAGCTAGATCGTCATCACGTGGTCCGCGAGCCCTCCCCGACCTCCAGGTGAGTTCCGAACCCCGTTTCCCCTCCCACACCCACCGCCCGCTTGGCCAAGTAACCACATCGATTGACATACCTCATCTAATTAGTTTTGGATTTTGCTGCTTGTTCGTGTATTGGATGGTAGACTTCTAAACAGAGTTGATGCTAATTCAAATATTTCTGTATTGTTTCGTTTTTACTGTATAACTATGTACAGCGGATATTCATCCTTCCGCACTTTCTTCTATAATTATCCAAAAGTTTCTATAATTATAGAGAACAGTGGACAGTGAATACCTTACAGTCTTTCTTCTATGCTACCAAAGTTACTAGAGTTGCTGATGAAATTCCAAGAGTTGAGTTGAAATTATTACAAAGAAGATTAAAGTTGTAAATCCCGTTGTTAGTTTCACTTATTCCATAGTCTCAGAATCTACAGAATGTATATTGTAAATTTATTTACATTTACACATCTGTAAATTTATTTACAGAATGTAGATTCATTCGGAATCCTCAGAATGTAGATCAATAATCAATAGTAGATTGAGAAGCTTCTTGAACTTCCAGTCTCTTCCTTAGTTTTTGAATACCCTTTCATGAAATTATTTACTATCAAAATGTATTGTTTTTCAATATTTGATAACAGAAATGTATGTACGTTATATTTTTGTAATGAAGTAAAAATGATAATATTGGCTGATGAATTTTCAATTATTAAAGATACTTTCAATTTAAACTGATTTAAGATGATTAGTTTTAGAGATATATTTGATAAAATCACATCAGATTAAGTACTTCATTAATTACATTACAAAAAATATTATTATTATCATCACCACAACATTATTGAACATTATGCAATATTATCCAAAAAATGTATACTCCCTTGTACCAGGTATATGTTGAGGTACCAAAATATGCATCGATGTCCGTGATGTTTGTCAAACTCCAAATTGGAAGTTAACCAATTATTTCTTCGGCATGTGTTTCAAAGCTGTCGGGTTGTATTTTCTTCGTTGATAATTTGCTCGTGGATTTGTTGTGCACTTCGATTAATTGATTTTCAAAATTAACTCAGGTTTATTGGATTTGCTTGTATCTGTTCCGTTGTTTTGAAGTGAGTTTTTGACAATGTAAATAATCTCACAATCGTTTAACAAGAATATATTCAGGGATCTATTTTGTCTTTCTCAAGTTTGTATTTTGACAGTAAAATTTGAAAATAATTATAGATGATACTGGATTACAATTTGAAGACATCAATTACTATAATAATTCAGTGGATCCAAGGTTTTTGCACGTTCATAGTGTTTCTGTTGTCTTTTTACTTTTACTTATATCATATTTACTATTCAACTTTCCGAATTGAGGCAACTCAATGTTTTGAATACTTGTTCAATGATTCCTTTGAAAGTCCATTAAATTGATCCGAATACAATCTTCATTCCTAAGTATTGTTCCACCAACCTCCAAATATTGCTCCTCTGTTTTCTTACCATTATACAATACTATGTACTTCAATAGTAATGCGTTTCCTGTTGGGACTTGGACAACTTTCACTCGATGCAGCCAGTTTTTTCCGTGACAATATTGGACACTACATTGCTATTTGGTTTGGGTTGGGTAGGGTATGGCGTGGCGTTATTTAGGCTGGAGTGTGTGATTTGATGGGAGGAGCCAATGGGCCATCCGTTGCCATGGAAACAGACGCTCTTCTGTCCGCAATGTAGGTCAAGGATTTCAGGGCCTTTTCACTCTGATTCACGGTATCACGCCGTAATCTTTTCGCGATCCGTGCAAAATTCAGAAGGGGGTTTATCTTCACATCTCTTGAAAGCAGCCACCCATTGCGTGTTGTTAACTGCGAATAAAACTTGAACTAGTTTGCTAATCTTTATGGAAAAATTAGGAAGGATTCATAGAACGGTGTTGTGGTCATCGATAAATATAGCACAGTACTTTCAATTTTTCTATAATAGAGAACTTACCAAAGTTCGGGGTTATTGCATGGATCAGGAATTTATAATATTGCAGTCACTGTGCAGCTACATGATGATTACAAACTTGATCACTCAATATGTGCAGTCTCTGTATTTCTGCAATTACGATTCGGTTCAACTGGAATAAGACCTGCTGTTGATGATTACTGGCATAATTAATAAATATTGCTATAGAACAATACAAAACCATTAATAATTATTATCGCCAAGTTATTTCTTATACATTGGACAAACACTTATCAAAATCAGAAAATTTATTCCAATTATGGAATTTATTTTATTATTTTTAATTCGTGATTCTTGTATGAAATCATCCCAATAATTATATTGTCTGATTTCACTATTATTTCACACCATTTTCTTCTAATTTTACTCTTATTTTATTCATTTTGTACTTGTTTTCATTCTACATTGTAGTTTCAATCACTAGTATTTAGTAACCATTTTACACTATCTTGAACACTGATTCAAGAAAACTATCTGTTTTTTCGTACATTGTACAGTAATGGTTAAAATAGATTATGCATTTTTCTAGCTTGAGATCATTCTGATCTGATCAGTGATATTTTCTGTTCCATGATAAAGTTCACTTTTAATGCAACTTGAGGTAAATTTTATTTTGAAAACCATTGATTAAAGCTTAATAGGAAATTGTGATCCGCAATAAAATCACTTGGATCCCAGATAATTCGATATCACATGTCACCTCACATAAAAATTGTGTCATTCTTTCCTTGTCCCATTGCAAAAAGATGGATGTAATAAATTTCACTCAAATGCTTTTCCCTTTCCTTCCTTTGTATTGTAACATGAAACTTATTATGCGCAGATAAGAGCATACTGGGTTGAAAGCTTTCGATCAATATAAATTGTTTTGACGGCGTGGCGCCATTGTCAAGGACCTTCAACTTGCAACCTCTCCTTGTCATGAAGAATGGCTACCACTTAACCGTCCGCGATTTCTATAGAAGCCCTTGAATACTTCTGTCCTACGAGTCCTTCACTACGTCTGTCTACCTTTTGATGTCTTTATTCACTGTGCTCTTCTACTGGATTTAAAATTCTCAATTTCTGTTGGTAGTTGGTCATGAACTTGTATGTATGATCGTGCACTTGGAATGGTGTTCTGGTTCAAATCGAATAGTCCTGACTTCACAATCTTTCAACTTATAACTTTGGCAGTATGACTGTGCTATAATCTCGTTGTATTTTTACTTGAATTGCAATGTCTTTGTATTAGTATCATTTCATCCTGCGTGTTGGTGAAATGGGTCAATGAAATCTATTCAAATTGCTTAGAAATCTATTCTCATCATTTTTATTATCAACCAAGCCATGCGAACTAAGTTTCCATGTCAAAACAATGAGCTGTAATATCAGCTAAATTAGGGATGAATGTGACTGTCGTGCACGATGTGAAACTAGAACAAATTCAGTGTCCTACTTATTGAAGACTTCTAAGAACGGATCACTAATCTGTTGCATGGGAACAGTTGTTCATAATACTTCCAGGAATTGAGTTGAATGATTGCGAGGATAAATGGGTTTTATGTAGTGCGAATTTTAGTGGGGGTTTGTAAAGATACCTATAAAATACTTCCGAGAACTTATCGGTGGTAATCTGTTGCATGGGGGTAATTAGGGGTTGGTCACTTGTTATTTAAAGTTTAATAGGGAGGGGAATCAGTAGTAGTGTAGTTGGGGGGGGGAGATGGTTTTAAGAAAGTAGGCCGTTGCCTCTGCGTCTGGTCACTTCCTGAAGTCGATGAACTGGCTGTTGTTTTTGTCTGGGGGAGGGGGGGTTGGTTTGGCTGATATTATTTAGGTGATTGGTAGGTGACGGGCGAGAGGGAGAGTTTGGAACACGCGACTGACAAAATTGGTGGAAGGTGTGCTTGGTCAGGGTTTGCTTTGCGGCCTGCTCAACTGCGCTGCGTGTGGGGTAGCGCGTGCGCGCAAGTGGCGGTGTCAGGATCGATTGGTGTCGTTGTGGCTGCTGTGTGCTGTCAGTTGGCGTCGGGTCCGTCTCCGGATTCGGGGCCCGTTGTCCTGGTCAGGGTCCTCTCTGCCCCCATGACGGCCCTAGCCGCTTCCACTGCCGCCTCCGAGCTGCGTCTCCGCCTCCCTCCCTCCAGCGACACCTCGCTGCTCGCCATCTACTGCTTCATCAAAAACTTCATTGGGTTAGTAGCCGCCCGACCCCCAACTATCACTTACAATTGCAACAAAACATCTATTATCTTGCAGTCGTTTAAACTACCTAATTAGCATCCTTCATAATCCTTCCTTCCTCTCCTCTCATTGGGTTAGTTTAGTTCCCCCACCCCTCTCCAACTATCACTTTCGATTGCTCTGCAACAAATTCTCTATTATCTTGCGGTCGTTGGGTGTAAACTATTTCACCATAAACCCTTCATATCTCATATCCTTCCGCCCCAACTATCACTTTAAATTGTTCTGTCCTGCAACAAAACATATACTTTCTTGCAATATTTTGGATTAAATTACCTTATGAAAATCCTCCCTTCTTCCTCTTCACTGATTGGGGCAACCCGCCCACCCCCAACTATCACTCTCTCAATTTGCTCTGCTCTTTATCAAAATATCTATTATTTTACTGTTAAAACTCTTCATATCCTTCCTTCCACTCCATTCATTGGGCTAGTACCTGCCCACCCCCAACTGTAACTTTAAATTCCTCTGCTCTGCAACAAAACATGTATTACCATGCAGTTGTTTGGAGGAGTGAACTACTCCACTACCCCTTCCTACCCCTTCCTTCCTCTTCTCTCTTTAAGTTAGATTAGTAACTGACCCCCCCGCCCCACAACTATCACTTTCGATTGCTCTGCTCTATTATCTTGCAGTCGTTTGATGTAAACTATCTCACCAAAACCCTTCATCATATCCATCTTACGCTCCACTCATTGGGTTAGTACCCCCATCCGCCCTCCAACTATCACTCTCAATTTTTATCTGTTCTGCAGCAAAACAGCTATCATTTTGCAGTCATTTGGATTAAACTACTTTATTACCTTCCTCTCCCAACTTCCTACCTTCCTCTCCTCTCTTTGGGTTTGTAGCCCATCCCCTCCTCCCCAACCAATATTACAACAAAACAAATATTATCTTATTAATTTATTAATTAGGTACCCTATTAATTTGGCAATATTATATATTATTATCTTGCAATAGCTTGGATTAAACTACCTTCTCCGTGAGGATTTTTAGATACCTTTTCCGTGGGATATTTTGTATTTTAGGCTCTGATAGAATTACACCCCAGCTAAAAAAAATACGAATTTTTATATTGACTTCCTAAAGAGCTGATGTTAGGTAGGTTTTTGGATTCGTGCAAATTGAAACGAACACCTCTAATGCTGTACATGGAAATCAGTATTTCCATGTATGTTATGCCGGTCATGTAATTGAATATTAGTCTAGAATAGATTATAGAAATCTAGTAGCCAAGTCAATATTCATGTTTTTTATAATGAAAACCCATCCAAACAAAAGTAACTTATCTATTTTTTTCGTATTATTTGGAAGCTATCCTAAATATAAATTATTTTGAACCAATCTTTGATACTCGAATATTGAGCAAATTTCATTCTATCAGCAGAGAAGACAATAGATGTCATAAATCACATAAAAATGCAGGTCATAATTTTTTATGTCATCTCTTTGATTGCTGTTACTCATCTGGATCTTTATTTGAATAGTAGAATATTTTCAATAATCTCTCAAATTTTATTCAGTCAGATTGGTTTTTTGTTTGAAATTCTTTCATTATCGGTTGATTATAATAAATTATTATTGTTTGATATCACATTATCAGTACTCATAGTTCCAAATCAAAAATTGGCCTCGAATTTTCGGGGATTCCTCTTTCGACAAAAAATTGATATTATGAGGAAACCACAAGAAGAATACTTTTAATCTCTCAGTAACGCTCTTCTGTTCATGTCGAATAGATTGGTCTGATAAAAACTCTGATATAAACTTTGCCTTCAATATTTCAATAAAATAATAATGGAATATGCTTGTATAAGTTTTCAGCTCACTTTACATGAAACTTGACCATTTTCCTACTTCAATAATTATTGTACTTGAACCACAAGATTTTTATCAAGTGATCATCATCATAATAATATATTATCTAAAAACTGTTATAAGTATCGTACGACGAAATGGCCCCTCGCTACCATTTGAAATCCAGGGACCATCTTGTCGTGCGGTAGGCGTACCTATATATTTTAAAATTTTCTCTCTTTGTAACGATCCTTCAGAAAACAGCTGATTCAGTTAACCAACTCCTGAAATTTTTTCAGTTTTCTTTGTCTTTTTTTACGTTCCTATCTAACTTCAATTATTCCTAGTAGTAGAAACATTAAATCATTATCAATAAGCGAATACCCATCTTAACTAAACACGCTCGATTTGATCTCCCTCTATTCATTCACCCCTTCTACCACTTGCAGACTATTGAACTGGGGTTTGAGCAACATGAAAAACGGCAAAAAGCACACACACACTATACATGCAATATGTTATTGACAGTTGAGCGTCACAAGCGTTCCTTGTGACAAGTCTTTTTATTGGACATCGTCTATTAAATTGTTTGTCATCAATATTGTCCGTTGAACGTCAAGAAGTCTCCCAGAGCTCAGCCGCCCCGCCCTGTCCCTCCCATTCCATCAGCCATCATTGTCTTTTCATCGAGTGCTAACCACTTGGTGTCAATCTTGGTTGGATGGCAATTGAAGTGCTGCTATTCTCAGTATCCAATTCCTGTTGTTTATTCCAATTATTATGTACTTTTCCGTTGTTTACTACTGCAATAGGAGGCTATCGTCACTACCAACTGAAAAAATTCAGTCAAGTATTGGCTGAAAATCATCAGACTCGCAGACGAATAGAAATTTCAGTGTAAAAATTTTCAGATTTAAAATACTGTTCTTATCTACTGCGTATATTGTGTCTCATCACACTCTTGAGTACTTTTGAGTACTCAGTGAGATTCTCTCTCTTGTTCGTTATATCATTATATGTATAGCCATTAGAATGCACATTGTGAATCTAGTACTTAAATTTCCTTCATATCTTCGATAAAATTTCATGCTAGTTCGATTTCTTTCATAATAATTTAAATTATCACATTTTTCGAATAAAGATCATGCTAGTTCGATTCCTTCCATAATAATTTAAATTATCACATTCTCCAAATAAAGAACGCAAGCAATACATGAAAGTGTTTCAATTGTTGAGTCATTCTTTATTTTCAACTAGCACTATATACTGTACTTTGAAGGAACTATTTAAAGGAATGTGAGACAACATAATATAATATTTTAAAAGTTTTCCAAGTCTTCATAACTTTCCTAATGATGATAATTTATTTAAAACTATTGTAGAAGTTGAAATTGAATTCTTCTATTGGCATTTCTAGTCAATCACAGACGCTCTCAATCTTAGTAGCTACAGTAATGGAAATTTCATTTAAAAAATACTGAATAAGTATGAAATACTAAGTAGTATGAGTAAAATGAATATTGTCACTTGTACTTGGTTCATCAACCTCCCTCACTATTTTTGAGACATTCTATATGTATGAGATGATTACTCTAGTCTTGAATAATTAGCCCATTCGTTATTTTGAAATTCTCTCTGGTCTATTGTAGCTAGAGCTACCCAGAACTCTATGTTCTGTACTTGAAAAGCATGGAGATAAATTGCCAGCTAATTACTACCTTAGTAGTTGGGAAAATTTGAGCAGGAAGAAATTGCCGAAAATTATTATTGATCGTCTTCTACCTGCAATCCTTATTTACAAACTGTTCTGAATGACTTACACACTGTTTACCTATCTCATTTTAGGCATTAAAATGATTCGAATGGCGGCTTTTTTCTTAGTAACATGAACTTTTCCTTGTCTATTGTCATTTCTTTATTTAGTAGACTCGTATTCGTAATGACCTACACGAGGTAGTCGAATGCTCATTATTGCCTCAGTAATTGTTTTGTTTACGTTCATAGGTAAGTGATTTTTTCATGAAAACTGTAGGTTCAACTTCTGTTTCAAACAATCTTTAAATTTGATTTGAGGTATAAAGTAAAGTTTTCTAATTTTTACTAAAAAATTGGTATGTCTATAATGTTATAAGCTGTCTTTCAAACAGCAATTTCCATAAACAAATTGTAATTCCATTAGATTTAATCTCTACCAGATATTCTAAGTAATGCTTAAAATATATTTTTGTATAGAAATCAACCAAATTTTCATGAAAATGTCTACCCTGTTGAATGATTATTGACAGATTTACTTAATACTGTATAATAATTGATTATTTCCATACTGCTGTAGTTTTTATTATTGAGCATATTCATCCCGCACTGTTTATTTAGGGTTTAATGGGTTAATACTAGCTTCTGTAATAGGGGTTTGCCATATGCGTACTGTTTGGGACTCAAATGATGGATGGACCCTGATTTCTGACTACAATAATATATAAGGTCTTACAATAATCATAATTTATCTGAATAGGTAAGATTTAACTGTTGAGTAAATTCTTTTAAAAATAACGTTAACTTGTGTATATATATATATTTATATTTGAATTAACATGTTTTGTATATGGTACTTTGTCAAGCAGCCTCTTTAAGGTTCGATTAAGGTAGCTTATTTATTCAATAAACATTTTTTCTATTCTATTCCGCAAATAACACCACCTTCTCACTATAGGGTGCAATCCATTCTGGGATCACCATTTTGATGTCAACCAGCCATTGTTCAAATCTATGACTAGAAAATGGCTTATTCCATTATGACTAGTCTTATAATCAAGAAAATAAACCTGCAAATAATGAGACATTTCAATCATTCATTGTGGTACCTATCGACTGTCTTATATCAAAACACAAATGATTGTTCTAGAATAATGTCGCACAAAAACAAAATCACCCGTAATGACTCAGGTTAGCTTTTTACACAAAAACAAAACATTTAGTCCCGATTAGGATTGTCGTTTTTGTTTTGATTCACACTTATTAGTCATGCTAAGCTAATTATTCTACCTTATCACTTTACCTGTCAATTGGATCCTATCTGGCTGGTAAAATCCACAATAGCTTCTGGTCATCAATGACTCAAACTTTCAGGAGTATTATTCCGTAGAATAATAACAGCTTGGTCAATGAAATTTGCCAATTGTTATCTAATAATGAAATAATTATTGAAATTCAATAGTTGCCTTTTTTCTAGAGTGACGTTTTTACAATATGCTACACAATGTCTGAAGGAAGTATTCAGTGTTTGTTTATTATTTCTAAGAATTAACAAGTACAGTATTCACGTTTTGTTCAAATGATTTTTCAGCTCAAATTTGACTTTGAAAAGCAATTTTCATAATAGATTGTTTTGTATGTTCAGGAGTTCATTATCATGGGCATTTTTGTATCAATTTGATGATAATACCCATGTTTGACGTTTGTAATTGTATTTATTTAGTTGTCAATAATCAAATTTATCACTCGGAACATTAACAATTTCACTTTCTTCATGATCCCATAATTTTTTACTCTGAAACTGTCACTGTCATGAATTCGTTTCATGCCACTGATTAGTTTATTGCTCGATCGAAATTAATCAATCTCATTTATTCCATCCTATCGGCTTTTTTAATGGAGCAGATGACATTATAACGATAAAGTAGATTGTTTTGAAAGTTATTTTGTTACTTTTGATTACCGTTTGACCCGACTGAAGTGCAATGATCACAAAAACTTTCGTGCGAAAGGATTAATCAACGTTTTATCAAATTGCGCTTAATTTTATGGTTGTAGCATTGAGAGTTTATGGTTGATTGCTGTATCATTTTGGAACCTATGGTTGTAAGGGAATAATTGTTTTGTCAAAGTAAATGAAATGATCAGTTGCTGGCTCCTCCTTCTAGAGTTTCTTAGAAAGCTCTTAAATAGTGTGCCAGTTGGCTTGAAGATTTCGGACAAGATGGGGTATGACGTGATCGTGTTATTGTCGGAGTCATTTCTGGTGTGAATAATTGAACTAGAAGTGCACAATTAGTATTGCATTGAAATATTGCTGAGTTTAGCACATTGGACACACTTTACGATTTTCTGCAAATAGTCATCTATTCTTCTATTTCGCAGCTATTGGAAGATGATCCATGTCATTTGAAATTGGTCTAGTCCATGTAATTTGGTCTCACCAACCAAACTAGAGCTTTTATCCCAGCATAAGTTATTTAAATCAATACAGGAAATGAATAGATTGCATTACCAGCAATTCTCAGTATCCGTCTTGTTTATTTCAATAATTTGTAAATTGCGTCTCATACCTCAAATTTACAAATACAAAAATGTTTTTCTGTTGTTATATTAATCAGATTATATACATTCTATAAAATGTATACGGTTTCAAGCTTTCGTTTACTACCCATACCTGAAAAAAATGTTTTCTTTCTAATCTGACACCTCTAATGATGCCACCGAAGGTGACATCCGAACACCATTTTATAATAGAGTATTCATGGACTAGTCTTCTCCATAGTGGAAAATGAATTACTTGATTTACAACGTTTCTTCTTTTATGAGGATGTATAACAATGGGTCCATAGTCAAATTTTGCAGTCAAATCCCAGTGGTTGAAAATTGTTATTATTTTTCACATCACCTGAGTAGAATGAGTACTGAGTAGTATCAATATTTTTTTTTCCTCAAGATGATGATGATTGTTATTAGTTATAAAACGTTGCTCTAATCAATTAATAACAATCTACTAAATCATGAAGCTATATAATGTATAGCCAACATTTATTTTGGTTAGAAATTATGGATTAAATTCACTAATTTAACAGTATAATTTTATAATTCAATCTAGATTTTTGTGAGATGAATTTCCTTGTTTGGTTATCAAAATGTTTAGTTGTACTTGTTTTTCAGCCTACAAGATAATGATTTTTATTTTTATTATAGAAAATTGTTTCTATTTTTAGAAGCTGTTATCATTTTATTCAGTAATGATTATTATTGCTGTTCTAAATTTTTAATGTCTGATAAAATGAAACCATCACGTGAATACGGTATTATCTAACGTAGCGAAGTTTGAAAGCATCCATGTAATGCATTGTTGAAACAGATAAAACTGTACTTTATACTTAATTTATCAGGAGATCGAAATGAACTTTTAGGATAGTGCGTGATGTCTTATCATTCCCACTTGAAAAATTCGTTCAAGTGGGTTATTAGCTGAATTTTCTTCATTTGAAAGTGGTTCCTACACTTCACTCTCAAACAATTTAGTTGGTACTTGAAAACTAAGAGTTGAAAATCTTTATGGTTGTCACCTAAAGCATGTTGGTGGTAACATGTGAATACCATCGAAATATCGCAATGTTTATGGTTTATCTATATATATGGCATAAAAAATAAACTAATATAATGTCTATGCTCAGCCTGTAGATCGTCTTCTGAATATAAGTTTTTATTTTTGAGGGAAAAAATCTAATCAGTTAGACGTATTGAATGAACTGGGATTGGAAAACTGAAAATTCATTTTCTGTAATATTAAACAAACACTTGTATGAAATCTGTAATGAAAGTTTTCAATAATTTTCGAGCAAAATTGAGTAAATAAATCTTTGAAGAATGTTTTTAAAGAATTCAAGCATTACATATGAAATACTGTACGTTCAATAAAAGTCACCTTGTGCAATTTTCAACGGTATCTTGTCTGCCCTGTTGCAAGATTCAACAAATTAAAAATCAACTTAATCTTTTCCTAACATCCGAAACGAATTGGGATAAAAATTCTTCTTCACACCTTGTAAATAATAGTCAATTCATTTGAAAAAATAGCCAATGACAAGAGGGCAAAGACTCTACTGCTATCGCGTTTGATTATTCTATTTTCACTTTTCTGCAAAGAAACGTTGATCTTGTAAGAAAGAAAACTTGGAAATAAGAGAGCCTGTTTCCCTCATTTAACCTGAGATGATTGAAATAATGTTAAAGATGAACCATGAAATTATATTGTAGGTGTTTTTGGGAAGTATCTACAATAGAATATAATAGACTGTAATGATCTACATTATTTATAGTAAATCCTCTATTTATCTTTCCTTTTTTCTCATTAAATTTTGAATAAGCCGCTTAATATATAAAATCTTGAATATACAATCATTTTTGCTCTCATATCTTGATTTCACAGTTTTTGATTGAGAATACATTTTTCTCTAGCTGCTCCACTATCAATAATATGCCAGTTATCAGAAGTAAAAATCAATTTCAGATTTTGAAGTGTGTAGATTTCAAGTACTTTGCAGAAATTTATCATTACTTTACAAGTTTGTTTGCCATCAAATAATAATGGACGTTCTATTAGAACAATCACGATCAATCACTATCAGCTTTTCCTGATTGTGTCATGAATTTAGAAGTTTATTTCGCATTAAATTCTTACGTAATTTACACCTGTGCAATTATCTTGCGGATTGGCATATATGAAGCACGTTGTTTTATCAACGTGATATTCAGGATAAACTAGTGTTTTTCAAGTCTTCGACTTGATCGTTGAAGAAATTAAAAGATATTTTATCGGATCTTCTAAGTTGTTCTAATGCTTCTTTAATTGCTAGTAAGTCAGCTCCACATGTCAATCCTGATTTATTAGGATTTTCCTGTAGGCCAACTCTGTTTATAAATGCAACAGTTTTTCCATGCTCATGCATAAATAATTGCAGAAAATTTTGAAAAATGATTTTAAATCTAAAGTTGATCATGAAATGCATTACAGTATGTATTATTTTGCTCGTTATGTTTCCTGAGCTATGGATGCAGATGAAATATTATAGAGTAGTCTCATTACGAATAACTGAACCAAGAACTTTATAAATCAATTATGATTTATTTCTACCAACATCAACATTGTTGTATCACCTTGTAATTATTTTACTTGAAGGAAATACATGAATAAATTTAATATATTTTTTAACTTTTCTTTCTAATATATTAAAACATGTTAATTGATCTAAATGTAGATTTACCACTTGATTCTTGATAATCTTAAATTCACCTTATTATTAATCAGCTAAGAATAGAAAAAAAATCATTATCAACTTTGAATTTAAACTGTTCTGATACTTTCTCTATCGATTATCTATGTCAATCATAAATTTAATAACTTAAGATTGGATTAAACTTACATCTTGCAAATAAGTAATATTTTCCGGATTCTGAATTTTCAAAAATTAATCATCGAGTCATCAGGTCGTCAATGCACATACTATACTCTGGTATTTATAACTTCCGAATTGTAATACACTGTATTCCCTATCTTATACGTGTTACACCAATTCGGAAGTCAAAAAAATAGAGTATAGTATCAATAAAACAAAATAAATCTTATAGCACCCTTTATTTTTTAAAAAAACTTTAAAATAGTTGAACAACTAGTTTCTGTTTACACCATCTTCAGGTTATAAATTTGGGTGCTATAAGATTTATTTTGTTTTATTAATTTGAAAGTAGCCCATGTCAATAAGTGTTTTAGTATAGTATCAGTATCACTGATGTTGAGAAATATCAGAGGACTGTATTCGATAAATCGACTCCTGAACCAACTTCAAATTACATCATAATTTGTGTAGGATATCAATATCAACTTATTGCTTTCTCTGAGCTAATATTGGTATATGATCACAGTAGTCTATATGAAAAAATTTTAAAAATCAAGGTAATTGATTCTGGTCGAACAGGAATCAGCCATCAATCATACTTCAGCCAACCACAATGATACATACTCGGATGCTTGGATCACGTTACATTAATTTTACAAAAGTGTGTCAAACCAACCTAGACCTAGAAATTGTTTTAAAAAAATTGCACGTGAATCTAATCGATCCAACTATAGATCAACGAATTTAATTCGTGAGTGGAGTGGCGGGTGGTAGGTAGGTACAGAGGATGATGGATTGGATGGACGACAGGAGTGAAGCAAATTGGAGCAAAAAGTGGTAGCGACAGCGACACACAGTCTGGCGCGGCGGCGACATTCAGTTGAATATTTTTCGCATTGGGACGCGGTAGGAGGGAAATTTGCAGGGAAAAGGGAATTTGAAGTGGTCGTCTGTTGTAAAAAGGGGCGCGAGTGGCGCAGTCGATCGCATTTGCCGCATTCAAATAGCACGCGTCGCGTATTGCAGTTGTTGTTTGCCTTGCCGGTCAGATTTGTGTCGCTTTTCCACTGCTCTCTCACCTTCATCGTCTTCCTTGTTTAGTACATCCATCCATCGGCTCTAATTTGTGAACATTGTTGTGACAATTGGCTTTGAAAATGAAACTGCCACACCAGAACGGACTCCGAGCGGCGGTTATCTCTTACATTGAACAATGTCGGTCCAGGTAGGCCTTGTTATGACATTTGCATTCCATACAATAGTACAATTATTGTTGTTGTATTTGAAAACTTTAAACTCATTCATTTTGATGATTTTGAGAAAGGATCAGCTGATTAAGAACTATTGTCTTTTTTCTAAAAAAAAACTGGGGTTTTTAAGAGAATCAATAAAAACTGGGTTGTATTGTTTGAATTGAGCTGTTTGGTTTTAAGATTATTAAAATATGTTTCAATACCTAAGGTTTTAATGGTGGTGTAACAATGAAAACTATTTTCTGCTCTTGTTTTTACAATAAACTTAGTGGTGACGATAAGTTGTCCGTGGTGAGATTTATGAGGCTTAGGCCCGATTGCACAAAAGCCTGTTAAATTTTAACCGTGATTAATTACCACGAGAACCAATCAGAGGCGACTTCTTTTATACAAAGCCTTCTCTGATTGGTTCTCGAGACATTCAATCATGACTAAAATTTAACAGGCTTTTGTGCAACCGGGCCTTATTAGAATGAGATTCGTGAATCAATTTGTCTTGATTTGGACGACTTTGGACATCATAATAATTTATACTGATATCATTTTCTTTAAAACACTACTCAGGTGGATAGAATGATTAAAATATGTAACGGCCTAGACTATTGATTTTTTATATTGAACATGTTGATGTAAATTTATGGAGTCTTATTGATCGATGATGAATAATTATTACTGTTAGGATTAATATTGCTACTTTGAGATAAATAGTTGATTTTGGGATTTTCCAAATATTCCATGGACGACCCAGTTGGATTCCAGTTTCCAGTTGAATTTTTGTCAACTAAACTTACTGTATGGTTGCTGATGTTATTGTTACCTCAATAGCGGAATCATATCGCACATTATATTGCTCTACCTTTTATTTTTATAGCATCAAGAATTATTAACATTAAAACTTACTGGATTGATGTACTGATTCAATTGTTGGAAAATCATCGGTCTTAATTTATTGTACAATAATGTTTAGGATTTGTTGATCGAAACACCGTTCATATAACGATTCTTTGTTATATAGGACACTTATCATTGTCTATCAATTGAGGACAGAATATCAAACCAGACATCTCTTCTGCACATGCACTTTTCTGGCTATTTTTTCTTGAAACCAATTTATGAATTACATTCATCATATTGGATGTATCGGATAATTTTGTTGTTGTCTACTGAATGAAGCAAATTTAGCCCAAAAATTTAAAAAAATTACCATAATATTAACAACAGAATGTTATTGTTAAATATTACAATTCTCTTCACTTATTACATATTTTCCCCAACCAACTAACTTATTTTACAGAGAAATTTTTCAAAACAAATTGTCCAATAAAATTCAGAGATTGAAAACTGTCATTGGCATTAAACGAAGGTCATCTCTCCTTGGCTAATCAATCATTTCAAGAAATTCGTGTTATTTCCAATTATCTCTTGCAGAGAAGTTCTATTTGTACTGAAGCATGCAAGGGGCTGTTGATTGATAGCAGAGAATACTTCTTCGAAGATTTTTCTATTCAAGCTATGTTCCAAATGACAAATTTGAATTAAAAAATGAACTGAACTACTGGAGAATTGTTCGTCATAAGTTTGATTCATGTAAGGGAGTAGTAGAATTATATAATCGAAATAGAATACCTATAAAAATTTACAAAATTTATTCTCGAGTAAAGATTACACAAAGTTCTACTATTCATATTCTAAAGAATAATAGATCATTAATACCATAGAAGTCGTTACTCAGACTGAATTATTTTTGTCAGCTCATTAATAATTGCGCAATCTGGAACGATTCGTATTGCATAATCAGCTTATTTAAATTTTATTGACGTAGAGATTGAATGTTCACTTTGAATAACAACTTATTTAGTTTTTCTAAATTGGTAAAAATATTCTGAAATAAATCTAATATTTATATTTGGATAACTACTCTCCTTATATCACCTACGCATCTGGCAAAGATCTAACTCCAAGATGGTATCTGTCCATGTACGTTACTAGCATAATTAATTATGAAAATATGATGGTGTGTACATTTAGGGTCTACATTGAGTACTGAAGAATAGTTATGTGCATTCAAACCTCCCACCCAACCATCTTCTTGGGTAGATCATTTGCCCTGCCAATTAATTAATCTCTATCATGAAATACTAGAAAATGATTGTTTATACAAATTTAGATTCCTAGAGTATATTAATTGATAATTCTTCACTGTCATGAATTTATCATAAAAGGTAATAATTACTTACTGTGAGATTATTTGTAGGTTCTAGAAATTTCACAAGAAGATAACGCCTAAAATGTTGTACAAAAATTGTAAAAGCAAAATAACCAGGCCATGTTATCTAGAGCTAATGTTCTATAATGAATATATTTTACTATCATGTCAGGAGGTCACATTTTTCATAAATTCTTGAAAGGTCATGGAATGCTGATAAATAGAATTTTTTACGATTTTATTCCATTATTCAGTAAGCTCATTACAGGAGTTGCTAACTTGAATTAGTATCTGCCAGTTTCGAACGGATTCTGCGACTCATTGATCTGTGCTAAATTGTTGAATTTTAATATATTTATTGAATTTTGTGAAGTTTTGTCAGAAAACTGCTGTTCTAATAGATTATTTCAATTAAGCGATTAGTCAGGGAAAAAGCGTGTGAAATTACCTCAACTTTTCAAAATTATTCAATTAGCACTTGTTGACTTCCTGATTGATCATAAAAATGGGGTAATAGTGTAGTCAATAATGTCAATATACAGTTGGGGCAATGACTACTTTGTCTGATTTTTCATAATAATTACTAAAACATTTCCAAGTTGAATCTCGTCAATTTCAATTGTTCTAGTCATATTGTGGTAGATTCTTTCATTGAATATTGAAATTTATTGCTGCTGTTATAACTCAGGAACAAGAGACTAGTTTTGGTTGTCACAATCGGTGATAGAAGTCTTATTTAATATGATAACTTATAATAATATTAGCTAATGAATTTATAACAAACAAAACCAGTATCATTGATCTAATATATGTGGTTGCTATAGATTTTTTTCTATTCATTTTCATAAATCCATTTATTCTGTTTTTATCTTCATTTTTATAGCACTACTTGAAAAAAATACTGGATTCTACAAATTTGATCTCAACGAAAATACTTGATAGCCTCTCAAAATATTGATTCTTTTATGCATTGATTCTCTATCACAAATGACAATGTATTGCCAGGTCTTGCAAGACTAACACTACATATTGTGATGAATAAAAAGTTTTGTTAATTCTTTTCTCTAATTGTGTTCTTGGATTCTACAAATTTGATTTCAACAAAAAATATTTGATAGCCTCTCAAAATATTGTGATGAATAAAAAGTTTTGGTAATTCTTCTCTCCAATTGTGTTCTTGGATTCTACAAATTTTATTTCAACAAAAAATATTTGATAGCCTCTCAAAATATTGTGATGAATTATGAGACTTTGTTAAATCTTCTCTCTAGTTGTGCTCATTTGAATCTCAAGTAATAGAAGAATTTTAATTGTTTGTTTCAGTACCTCCGGAGCAAGTGCTGTGGCCATTGACAACAAAATTGAACAGGCCATGGTGAGTAAATCATTCACACTTACTTTCCTTTTCTAATAGAGTACTAGTCGTCCACTTGGAAACATCTAAGCGCGTCATCACGTGTGCTAGATTTGTTTTGGAACTAATGGAGTACGTATGTATTATGCTTGTTTCAAGACAGACTAAAAAAAAGAAGACGAACGGTTATTATTACTCTGGCTACTCAAGCTCAAGCCAACTTCCTGTGACTTCTCAAACGCTCCAAAATATCAACAACTACTTTCAACCAACCAATTTCTTAACTAGAAGCTATGCGGGTTGACCAATAACTTTCATGTTATTTGGCAAATTTGCCAAAACTCGGAAAATATGTCTTAATATATTGCTTGCTGATAATTCAATTGATATTTCAATCTGCGACTCGTTCTCGTGAGTCAGTGACCTTCTCACTTCTGAATATTATTGAAATAATCTGCGTAATTTATTTCAAATGTTGAACTTTAAAATGAATAAAAAAATATTTTGTTATGTTGAAGACTAGGCAACTTATAAAGTACGAACAAGGTGAATAGATTGTGGATACCAGTGACATATATTTGCGCTGACATTATTGTAAAATTTTATGTTATTTAATATAAACTTACTGTACTACTTGAACCTTCAGCTGTTGAAATGCAACTGCTGAATAAATCATTGACGTTTCACATCAAGTAGAGATTTTTATTACAATATTTGAACGAACAGCGAATTTCTTGTTTATATTTTATTTTAAAACTTATTAATGAAAATCGATTATAATTACAGTAAATAACTTGAGAGTATTCCCAACCCAACCTCCCAAGCTATATCTGTTCAATATCTTGTATCAAGATTAAGATATATCTTGAATATCTTATTTAAAATTATATCTTATGTGATACAAGCTCCCAAAGTGAATTATAAAGCTTTATTTGTTTGTCAATTTCCCACTTATAAGATATTCTTTTTCATGATTATTATTCTATAATGTTCCCAAATGCAATAATTGCTGAAAGGTAGAGATTTTAATTTGTATAATGAATTACTGTAAACCATTTTGGAAACTGAGAATCCATAGAAATTAGTAGATTTCGGCAGTGGAGCACATTTATTTTGCCTGATGGTTTCTGCATTGCAGTGGTAAACAACTAATCCAATTAACAAACTATTTGGAGACTATTGAGAAGTGTGTTTTGATAAGTTTTGTCGACTCTGCTTATTTATATTTTAGTAGCACCTCTTACCTTAATTAGGGTAGGAAACCTTGAGTAATTTTCATAGTCTCGCCTGTTTGTATCTCTCAGTAATAGTACAATAAATTTTGCATCACCATTCATAAACACTTGTTGTGAATATTTCGTAATTCGTGTAAGTTACGTCTGTTGTTTCTATCTGATAGGAATTATGCAATTCATAATGCGGTACTGTAATTAGTTTGTACTTTATTATTGTACCCTTATTTTACCAAATGAAAATTTATTTTATCCAAAATTGAAGAAAAAACATATATTTTGATAGCAGCAATTTTCTATATCCAATCTAATCAAATTTATCTATGGACAATAAAAATCTTCAATCGAAAGTTTTACTTGATAAATGATCATTGATATTGAAATTGATAGAATTTTGAAGAATACATCCATTCTAAAAACATTGAAGTAAGCCAGAAACCAATCACTTATTTGGTGCAAATTGATTTTATCATACATTACTATTAGCCTATAATAAAATGTTAGATTATTTTCCAAAGATAAATTGAAAAAATTGACGTCTTATTTTAGCCTATTTGGTTAGAATGCATAACATGAAGTCTATGTGGACTGAAGATTGTGGTGTGGAATTAATTATTAGAAATGAGGGAGTGAAAATTATGTTTTTTCAAACTATTCTTCATTATGCTTCAACTTTTTTTTAATGAGGGACTAGGTTTTTGAGTTCAATAGGAGAATAATAAACTCTGAAAATTCTTTTATCAAACTTCTTTTCTCCAATCTTATCATTCTTCAAATTCATGAAATATTATTCAATACATTAAGTTCAAATAAGTTTTCGAGTAGGAATGCTACATTGCAAATGTAAATTTATTTTCTGTGACAAAGCTGTTAGTAGAGTATATATTTTGATAAGAGGTGAATGAACGTTGAGAATTGTTCTCAGTTCATTAAATCATCAACGTAACAATAATATGATGAGATGTTTATTATGATTGGTGACAGGAATGTGGTAAAATGATAAAATGAAATAGATTCCTAGTAAATTAATGAAATGGAGAAGGTAGAGGCTGAATTTTTGACAATATTCCCTCTTAGATATGATGTTGAATGTATCACACTTTCCCTCTAAAATTTATTTTTGAAATAAAACTATAATTTGAAAATTTCTGATGACACTTTTATTGCTCTTGAATAGGCCTTATTAGCTGCTAAGAATACCGTTCTCTCTAGTGAACTTTTATTTGCCAATATAATTCTTTAATTTATGGCGATTTGAGAGTTTTAACTGTCTCATCAGTTCAGTAGAAGTCAACAACATCATCTTCTATCTTGAAATGCTGTTTGTTCAAGTGTTTATTGTGCGAGCATAAGATCGCAAGCTATTATTACATTACTATCATGCTGTTAAACTTTGCACTTGTCAAATTTTCTTTTATTATTCATATTCAGTTGAAGCTTGTACCATGAAATTATTTTAATTTGTAAGCATAGAACATTGTTATTCGAAATTATTTTACTTTATCAAATTTCCCTTGTTTTGCCAATTTTTATTTCGCTATTGTATTTTTCAAGTTACTTTCATTATTTTTTTAATCGTCAATAATTCAATAAAAAATCGTGCCTAGTTGAATGTTTAATTCCGATAAATTTGACTGATAATATTCTTATTCGTTTTAAATACAATTTAGATTAATATGTGTAATAGTATTGCGTTTTATGGTACAGATAGCCTAAACTATTTGCACTTTTCACCAAATAAACCCTGAATGAGAGGAACAATATTATAGCAAGGCTCTTGATAGATTTTTGATCTCTTTCAATGACAGTGTAGAAGATAAAACTACATTACGATGAAAAAACACAATATTATAGAAAATATCCATTATTTAAAAGTGCTGGAAAATACACGAACACCTATCCATTTATGATCGTTCTGAATTGTCATATTTTTCTTGAGAAATTGTTGGTTATCCAACACAATGTTTGTTGTTATGCATAGTCATCATTTAAATTTCAAATAAAAGATCAATTAGATTTATCCTGTTATCTGAATTTATGTTGGAATTCCAAATCTTAATATAACTCTTCATGGTATACTTTATTATCTATTTGGATACTTATTCCTAGTTGCACAAAAACCTGTTAAATTTTAATAATGAACAAATGCCACAACAATCACATAAAAGAAGCCTTCTTTTCTAAAACGCCTCCTCTAATTGGTTCTCGTGGCATTTAATCATGATTGATAAATAAACAACAGGCTTTTGTGCAACCGGGCCCAACTGCTGATATTCCTATCTACATTGCCTATTGTATGGTGTCTGTATTGTATTGCCTATTGCCATATTTATGGTGTGTATTTTGTGTATACTATATGTTTCTATATTATATAATGTATATATTATTGGATGTGAATGTTTTGTTGTAGGACCTGGTCAAAAGTCACCTGATGTTCGCTGTGCGGGAAGAAGTGGAAGTATTAAAGGAGAAGATCGCCGAACTGATGGACAGGATAAACCACCTGGAGTTTGAGAATTCGTTTCTGAAGGCGAACGCAACGCAGGAGACGCTGGCCCAGCTGTCCAGCATGCCGCAGCCGCCTTCGTCGAGTGGTGCGCCCTAGGCTGACTGCGCAGCGCCCCTGGTGTCACCTACTGGAACTATGTGACGCTGCACCTGCTGCAGCTCTGGCAGTCGTCGCCCTCTGCCGGCGATCACTCTGCTACACATTTCTCTGTTGCGCGCGCCTTTCAATCTGTGCGACGTCTATTGAATTTTGTGTATTAAAAAAAATTCGCTTGTATTTATCTCTAGTTTGTAAGAAATGCATTACAACTACATTAATTGTAGCCATGAGATTACTTGTTGAATATTATGAACACTCTCGGCATTATTTCTCATGTAGATTAACTACTGTTACTTGATTATTTTACAAGTTTGTATTTGTTGTTTACCAGGGTGTATGTATCTATTCAAATGTACGGTGTAAATAAAACATCTCATCGGAGACGTGAATGAAATTATCACTAATATTTTAGGCTTTTAAATATTTTTAAATGTTTATAATACATTAAATTCAAGGCGCTGTTTCTCTAAGACATCAATCAGTCAATCACCTTGTAGCATATCGCTGGATCAAACCGCACTAGATGTAGATCAAATTAAGACAAAGCTTGAGCTACCATGTAGCACACAGAATTGGATACTCTGTGTGCTGGCTGTTTGTTGAAATTTAGCAATCACTTATCAGAAGTATCATTTCATCGAAATCAATAATCTCTATTGTTATAATAACTGCAATTTTTGACTACTCAGTCTCTACATTTAGAATTATATGAAAAATCCGACACACATCTCTCAATTCATTTTGATCATAAACTTCACAATTTATCAATTTCTATGAAATCTAATATTAAGCTCGTTTCTCATGTGACTAAATTATAATCAATCAATCTTCGAATAATCAGTGCTGGTTACCGCATATTTTACTACATCCAAATTATTGTTTGAATCAATGATTTAATTACTATGTCGACACACAATTCAAATAAATTATGTAAGTATGAACCATGAAATTGATATTGTTGAGTTATTCATACTAAAGTCGAATATACAAGTATCTTAGCATCAATTTGAAATGAAATAACTTGCTTTTTAGTGATGTTCGACTTTTTTGGACTCCAACCATGCTCTTTGAAGAAAAAAAACGGACGATTAGTTTTTGGGGTCTCCCTCACTACATTTACTAATAGTATGGTTTAAAAACAGTCCCATCCCCTCATTTTACCGAAATTTTAAATGCTTCCAGTAACAATTTTTATATTATAGTTGTTGTATCTATTCAATGTCTTAGATTTAATCTAAATTTATAATTGGTGGTAAATCGCTTTTTCTCTAGTTCACCGGGCTTTTCATTATGTATTGTATTTCTTATTATTATATGGATGGAGCTGTTTGAGCGTAATTCTATTTGAATTCAATAAACTATTGAAATAAATTCACATTTACTCAACTAGCAAATGTAATTTTGGTAAAATTTATACAATTCATAGATATCAAAATATTGACACGCTTTAAAGTTTTCATTTTAAAATGTAGTAAGACAATATTATTCATAAATTTGAAGCATGACACTCTCTTGAGAATTATCATTTGAAGCTATTTCGCAGAACATCTAAATTGTAAACATTCATTTGACATTATCAATGATAAAGAATGACAAAAAATATTTGAAAATTCTACAGCATTAAATATATTCTCCACATTCTATTAATTATATTTTCAAAAGCCTTTTAACTACTTTGATATATTTTTAATGGTTATTGTTTATTTACCTTAAACCGTATAGAATGAGTACTGTGTTTTCCAGTGTATCTTATTGAAATTTTAATTTCGATCACTTTTTATTCAGAAGTTATTTTCGATTGCAAACTCCACTTATCAATGAAAGCAACTAATCCACTAAATGGATGAGTAGTGATTTTTAATTTGGTTGTCTTATTCAAAACCAATGTGTAGGAGAATTTCTAATAATTATGCTTTTTCGACTTGTAGTATCGACAAATTTTGTAAGTGGTATTGAAATGAATATTGATTTAATAACTAGTAGTACTGTTATCCATCCTATCAGTATCTAAAATCGTTATGGTCTTATAAAGTCCTCGACAATATCATTCTTCCTAGCAAATTGTTGAAACTTTCTTTTATAGAACTTGATGACACTTAAATTTTGAAATTGAAACAACCATCCAATAACTAACTTATCGAAATCAGTAACTTGAAAGTTATCTCACCCTGTTAATACTTGAAACTTACAATCTTGCAATGATATACCGCATATTATCACTCCATTCATCATTAATGGACATTTGATGACATTGATTATGTTTTATACAAATATATTTCAATCCATATTGAATTCTTTCAGCTCTCATATAGCTTCAGCGCTGATAATCCAATGCCTCTCTTATGATTCGATAACCGATAACAGTTGTAATCAATTTCAACGTTTAGCAAGAATCGTAATTAAGTATGAAGTATGACTATTTTTATCCTAGTATGTAAACCTATTGCTATTAATGTTATCTATAGTCTTTGAATGTAAGTCTAAAATTAATATTGTTCCTGGTCACTATTTCGGACATTGAATTGATTCTGTTTGATTGCAGACTGTTATACATCAGTTATTTCAACAGTCGATAGTATTTTATTAAAACCTATAGATATTAATAAACACTAGAATTTAAGATCGACGATATAACTCACATAATCATACTATACTAGCGAAAGCAAAAGTGATTGGTTGAAAGAATAATGATTTCATAGAAGCTGTGTTAACGGTGAGAGCATTTCATTATTGGAAGTTGAAGAATGGTTTTATCTATAACGTATATATTTTGTCATATGAGAAGTCTATAATATAAATAATTGAATTACATATTTTCATGCATAGTTGTAGTTTTGCAACTATGATGCTATCTATGTTTGAGAAGATATGGGAAACCAATATGTTGAAGTTTTGTGAACGTTTTGTTGAAATAGTGAGAATGTGTTTGTACATGCTTTCCTGAATATTGTCTAGATCATTCATTACTCTTGTAAGCCTGTAAACCTACTGTGATAAAAATAGATTGTAGATTCGACTCAAATAAAATTATTGATTGACTGTCGCTATTATGTTCTATATTGACATAAAACACTAAATTCCCTCTTATCTGCTGGTTAAACTCTTCACATGAATGCGTGTTAACATCACACCGTTGGAATGTTTCCTTTATCTAAAACATAAATATGACGATAGTTCGCTTTACTGTTTCTTAATTATCCTGTATAGCATACCTAGCTGCACTTATATGTGCAATAAAACTAGAATATTTTTCCTAGTTCATGCTTGATCATAGTAATTTAATTTGAAATTAGACAATGAATCCGATTCCAATTTGATCAGTTGATTGTAATTGAAATATTCTTTCTCAAAGCATCTTCTGAACCGTGGGGACTGATGTTGAAAATCAAAGGATATTGCTATTTCTTTAAATATTACTCTTACATCATAATTATCTTTTTCGAATTAATTCCACTTCAAAATCAGCCATTCTGTTGTATCCTCAGGTAGTATTGAAATAAATTTACTCATGAATTCGTTAATTATAACACTTTATTTAACTCTTACATAACAGCTAGCATATGCGTACATGAATCCTCTCCAAGTCCGGTTACATGCACCATGAACACAAAAGGCCATCCACATAGCCATACTAGCCAGTGCCTTATTAATTGTTAATAAGTATATAACATATTTCTCCTTATCTTACAAGTTTTCCTAATGACAAATGATATTGTTGTAGTAGAATTTGAATAAAAAAACCGTTCGCTTCGGCTGGGTGTCCCTTGTCACACCCTTGTAACCGAGCGATGGACAATAACAATATCGGATTTGAAATGATTTACTTTTCAACTTGTCAAGTCTCATAATTATTTCTCTCGTAAATGATTTTCCAGATGAGGTTTTCGAATTACCAATTTATTGGTAGAACATACAATTACTATGGGATGACAAACAATAAATTTCCTTATCTTGCTTAACCCAACCAATTAAGGACCTTCGAGTATCTCTGCATTATCGAAAAATATTAGCTAATCATATGAGTTTTGTATCAGTCTGAATACTGAATTCTTTCAGTATCCTAGAAAAGCAGCTACATCTATGAAAATAATGTCTTTATTATGGATGAAGGCTCTCACAACCAGTCAACCAGAAGTATTGCTATTGATAGTAAAATTACAGTTAAGAGGTATGGATAGAGGCACCTCAATGTAACATAAATACATGGAATGTTATGGGGCGACCTCAACCACCTAACCATGAGGCCCCCGCAAGAGAGGTGGTGGTTGAGATAGAGTTACCTATACGTAACATAAATGAATGTCGTGTTACGTTTAGGTAACTCTATCTCAATAACCATCACCTTTACCTCCACCTCCTTACTATGCTTTTACCCTAATGCGGCATCCACATGTTGGCCCAATGACGACCTGCGCCAGTGTGTGGATGGGTGGTTTGCCAGCGCTGGCCATCATTGGCCTACGTTCGGTTAATAGGCTGGGCCAACATGTGGACTAGGCATCATGGTAGTCGGCTACACTACAGGCTGGTAGCGCAGAGAAAAGAGAATTGTCAAATGTTATAGTTCGCGGTACCGTAGAGTCGGTACGATGTTAGAAATTTTACACAAATAACTTATGTGAACACAATGAGCCAATGTAAAAATTGATCATGTTACTATAAGATTGATAGATAATTTAGCAGCCACTGACCTCCTCTCAAAGGGGTATATGGACTTGTCAATCATTTAAATTATTCAACTTAAATTGTGCATTTATAAAACAGATTATAACATATAATACTCTCAAAGGTCTACGAAAAATCACCGTGAACTAAAGCAACTGAAAAACTCCTGAATCGAATAAAAACACTGTCCTTCAAGTTCTGTCTTCAACTGAACTCTCAGTTTTTCAAGCGTTTGACACGTTAAATGTGTTGGTAATGCATTGAATAGATGAATACCTACGCTGGTTACCCCTTTCGCATATAAAGCTGTACGATGTGTTTCAGTGGTTTTTTGACAATTTCTTAGTCTTTTTCATTCAATATGAATAATTACCACAATATCAACTTCTCAACTACACAAGAAGTGAAAAAAGATGTGTTTCATCCCTGAGTACATGTCTGTATCTTGTATCATAGGAATGTATCATAAAACCCTTCTTAAACATAAACTCATTTTTTATAAGACAAATTGCTTCCAACATTAAATAATCTGGGGAGTGGGAGAATTTTTAATTGCTTAAAAAAGGGTCTGCAACTAGTTCTTATTGACTCTTCTACCATAACGCGAATTGCCCATTTCTGCAACCTTAAGATCTTGCAACTTGACATCCATAAGGTGCGTACAGATATACGCGCCGCGAACATGAGCAATTCACTTTTAATCAGCTGACTATATCTGTATTTTCACAGAAACGATATAAGATATACATATAAAAAGCTTGGCATCAGCTGATTAAAAGTGAATTGCTCATGTTCGCGCCGCGAACATGAGTAATTCACTTTTAATCAGCTGACTATATCTGTATTTTCACAGAAACGATATAAGATATACATATAAAAAGCTTGGCATCAGCTGATTAAAAGTGAATTGCTCATGTTCGCGGCGCGTAAATCTGTACGCACCTATAGAATTACCCCAAAATGCAATGCCATAAATATGTGAATGAAATAGTGCGTAATAGACCTCTTTCAAAGTTTGAATATCTAGCAGATTTTTCATTGTCCTAAGCACATATACAGCACAGTTTAATTTCTTTTTCAAACATTCTAAATGGGGTTTCCATGGAAGTTTACTATCTATGGTGACTCCTAGAATTTTAACTTTATGTACTCTTCCAATCTCATGATTATTCACCTCCAATGATTCATTCTTGTTACACCTGAATGCAAGAGCTTTGGTCTTATTATAATATTCAGTGCTAATAGGTTAGCCTGGAGCCATTCGTCGTGTTTTTTTAATGCTGCTATTTCACATTTCATTTTCATATCAATTTCACTCTTGGACCATAATAATAAACTTATATCGTCAGCATATAAAACACTATGTGCAGGATATAAGTAACTAGGCAGATCTTTTATATAAAGTAAAAACAAAAGGGGGCCTAGTACCGATCCCTGGGAGCTCCTGATTTAGTTTTCAACCATTCTGACATTTGAACATATTTGTTATTAGATTTGTTAGAAGTAATTGCCATTCAGTAATCATGAACAATTTATTGTAGTTTAGTGTGGAACATGCAATACTGATACATAAACATTTTATATATATATCTGATTTCAGTACCGTACCTCACAGAGAATATTTTGTCAGGATTACCACATTATTTAAAGTCATGAGAACGTATCTATGTGGGAATATCTTTTAATAGAAACGTGTAAGGTACACGTTCTAGAACTATGTAGGTGGGTGGTACCGTATTCATGAACTAAGAGAAAACGTTCATAACTACTTTGCCATCCCCCAATATTTGCTACACTGCATTCCAGAGTATCTATAACAGGCTGTGAACGCCGAATGAGAGGTCATCTCATAGATTAAAGTATTACTTTCAAATATTTTGATTCTAGAATCATGAATGTATTTCAAAATAACCTCGTCATTCTGTATATTATGTGAAATAATAATTAAACAAGGAAAATGTAGTTATTTATACTCTGAATTCTGAATCGGACAAGTTAGACTTGGACAAAATATCAGCGTTGCTGAATTTACTGTGTGAAAATGCAACTTTCTTATGCAAGCCCATAAGACTACATCATATGCACAGTACGGTACCTATTCAATTCGACAACACAGGCCGGTTGTCGCATTCATGCATCATATTTTACATTGACTTGCTTAAAAAGGTCAAAATTTGGCAACGCCTATATATTTTGTCAAATCTCAACTTGTTTTATTCAAAGCTTAGTTGTAATAGAGTATATTGATAAATATTTAGGTAAATATCCATTTAAATTTTATTGAATATATAGGAATTTTAAAGATAGGCTATAGACACTGCATTGTTGTGCAGCCAGCTCTCATACTTCAAGGGCACAATCAAGTGGGCTCAGGCCCCAGGGGGAAGCAATCGGGAAACAAATAGGAATTTCGAGGTTTTGGGCTATGTAAGTTAACTTGGGAAATTTTCACAACCTGCAAAAAATTAGCTCCTATATACTGTACTTGTCAGGTAAGCAAATCATTGATTGAGCTTCAAGGGCCAGACCATATTAAGCGTTTATTTTAGAGTCAGCAGAGGGCAGGAAGCTCTCCGAATAGCCTGAAAAAAACGCCTAAAAATCACTTGAAAACCGCTTAGTGGTCTGATCCTCAAGCTCTAAACACACAAAATTTGTAAAGAGCTCAAGACACCGGAATAGGTAGGAACCTCAGGTCGGCTTGTTTGTCGGTACGTTTTTACTCTTCTCGTCATTTGTTCAATTAGTTGAAACTTCTAAGGGTTTGAAAGTAATTTTTAAACTTCATGATTACCGACCATACCTACTTTACTAGGGTACGGTACGGTAGGTACCGTACCTATATTAGCTTAGGCCTATATCCTATAGGTACTCTAGGTACACATTATTCTTTATTACCGGTATTAACCCTGATTTTTTTCTTGTGCATATGAGTATGTAAGTAGCTTATGAAATCTAATTAGGTTGAAATAAAAGCTTCATTAGTTGAAAATGCTTGTCATAAAACAGAACTATACATAAACATCTCAATCTCAATTTGAATTGAGTTCCAAAAGACCACCGCTTTATCTAAGGGAAGATAAGATGTGACGGCTCCCCGGACATCTAGACAGTTGAGAGGACTAAGGAATGAAATTCAAGTAATTATAAATATTATTGTATTATTTGACAGTATTAAAATTTGTAAAATGTTTTAAAGCGAAGTTATTCATGAGATCTTTACTTCGGCCCTGTTTTTAAATTTAGCGGGCTTTAGAATGAATGGCAGACATGCTTGCTTCTTCAGCAATGTAGAAACATTTTTTTCTTAGAATTAATATTAATAAAGGAAAAATTATTATATTCAGTTTTAATAATTCCACGTAAAAAATTGATGATGGATTGTGATGAACATTAATTCAATCTTAGCTGTGGATAAAAATATTATCGCCACGCACTAAAAGCTACAAACGTAATCTAGTTAGCAACATCCTCTTTCGTCGGAATCGCGTTGCTCCTTCATCAGACGTGAAGTTGAGGTAAGAATTTATTTAATTTTTAATCCTTATTCATCCTTGTTAATACTTAGATTTCTATTATAATCATGCTACGAAAATTATCAACTAATCTGAAAGTTAATTTATAAAACATACCCTCGAATGATTTATTTTCCTATTAGGTAGAAAGCATTGCTGTTTTATAGGTTATCTGAACAGAAAATTCAATAAAGTAAACTTTATTGTAAAATCATTTTTCTAACTATTTTGGTTTTAATATTCCTTGATTCCAGTTCAAGTAAATATTTATCTATAATTAATTAATTATGTAAAACAAGATTGTAAGTTCCTGTAAGTCACTTTACCCCTTACTAGGCCCTACTAGCCTATTTTGCCTAGAACTGTCTGATTTCAGTTGTACTAAATAAGTTATTCCTTCTTTCTTTTCCAAATATTACATCTTAAATTTATTACAAGAATGAAATATAGTATTAGTTTAGTTCATTACATTTTAATTTGACCACAAAGAACTTTATCTTTTATCACACTTGAACTTGTGCTAAAAAAAACTATTTGAAAAACTCGCTAATGAAATGTTGTTAGGCTAGGCCTGCCACTTATTGTTATTTAGATAAATGTTTTTCTTGCAGTATTTTTTTATGTTGATGTGTGTATTTGCCCATATTATGCTTGAGGTCTTATCCATACAAACCTTTTTCTTTTATGGTTTGCTCTATTAGGGCCTCAATGACGTGGTTTACTATGCATGGCCTCTACGTTCTTCTAATGCCATACAGTTTTTACCTATGTGGCTTCACCAAGGATTGTGTGTAGGATGTATCCTATGCTACCAAATTGAAGCATAGGCCTACATTGAATTTAATTACCAAACAATTCTCAATTTTTGGAAAGAAGTAAGCTGTAGGCTAGACTGTTGTGAGTCAAATGGTAGTCATGTACAGTTAACGTGTATATGGTTATTGATGAATTAAATTTTATTTATTTACAAAAGAACATTAGTTACAAACATCATGAATTAATTGTATCAATTCATGCAAATTTTGCAGTACATTTTTAAAATTAGCTGAAAATTTAATTTTCTTCTGCACTGCCAACTATAGAGAAACTTTTAAAGAGTCTTACTTGATAAAATTTAATGTGACAGTGAGTCTGTTTGAGCTGATTTATCATTTGATATTATGATAGGTTTATATAATATAATTCAAATTCGTGAGTTCAAAAACAAGTTTTATGATTTGAAACTTTGATATTCATTTATTTAAACACTTTTGACAACTTGAATATTAGTTTATTCCTTATTCTGTTCTGTTAATCTGTCACGTCATTGCATTGCATCTTCAGCGTGACTAAATATTATTTTTATCCTGCCTCGAATTTAATGTTATCGTGATGTAGGAACATGAAATTATTGAATCTCAAATATGAAAATTTTGGATGATGTAAGAATCTGTCTATGCCAATTGTAATCGACTTCTAAACAAATGTGCTGACCCACTCATCATCAGGAATTTGTTCATAGAACTTGCGTTAAACTATAGTGTGGTCCACGTTATAATGGCAGTAGATGAAGATAGAAGAATGCCGATTCTCTGCATTAATTAATTATATTTCTTCACTGTCAAAAACATAATTGTCATCATTGTGGCCCTAGAAAAGGATAGTACCACCGGCTTTGTTGAATGATAGACAAGGATATCAAAACTAAATTTGATGAAATACTGTCATTGTAACGTGGACCTCACTAAATTTATAAATTTACTGAAACATTTTTCTAGTATCCCACTTCAATAATTAATTGTTGTTGAAACATTGTGTTGCAGTAACAATCAGTCAAGATGGGAAAAATAATGAAACCGAATAAAGTGGTGTTGGTCCTGAGTGGCCGATACGCTGGCAGAAAGGCCATCGTTATGAAGAACTACGACGATGGCACCCAGGACAAGCAGTACAGCCACGCCCTCCTTGCCGGCATCAACAGGTATCCCCGCAAAGTGCACAAGAGGATGGGCAAGAAGAAGATCCACAAGCGCTCCAAGATAAAGCCTTTCCTCAAGGTACGTTTCTAATTTCTTATGTGATTTATTCTGGTTTGAAGAAAAAACTAAGGTCTGGTTTCCGAGCTCGGGATTTAGCTAAGTTCTATTACAGAACAGCTGGAGACAGAAAATTGGCTTTCTGAAACGGGGCGTAGTCGCAGCTTTTATGATAATCTTTATTTTCTCATTTCTATAATTGGAAACGTTTATCCTTGACGAAATACAACAAATAATTCAAAATAGCTGAAACTTAACACTATTTCCTCTTCATTTTATTTTGTGTTCGATTTTCCAGTTTTTCGAAATTTAATTTAAAAGCGGGCTACGACTGTTAAATTAAATAAATTTAATTTAAAAGTGGGCCCTGTTTCGGAAAGCCAATTTTCTGACTCCAGCTGTAAGTCTAGAACTTAGCCAAATCCCGAGCTCAGACTCGGAAACCGGCCCTAAATTGCCTAGCAACTTTCCTACGTTTCAACTCAAGAACTTAGCCAAAACTTGAATAAGTATAACAATCATAGTTTAATTTTTAAAATTATAGTTCAAAACTTCAATAAAATCATAATTATTCAACAATTTGAGTAAAATTGTAAGAACGTAGCCAAATTTCGATTGAGAATATATCATTAAATTCAACAATATATTCACAGTTGCGTTTGTTAACAGATTTTTTTCTGTCGAACTGGAGTGATCCGTGGTCTAGTGAATAGAGTGACTGCGTAGCAGCATAGAGATCCCGGGTTCAAACCCTCTCAATACCAAAAGTTTTTTAATCAGATCACTCCCGTGTTATCGGATGGGCACGTTAAACTGTCGGTCCCGGCTGAAGTATGACAGTCGTAAGGCCCATTGACGGCTTAAATTATATATTCAGGCGGTGGGACCTTTAGATTGAACAACACATTTGATTGATAATATCCAAAAGAAATTAACTCCTTTTTCACTTGAATTTATAGAATCTTGTTATACGATTAATAATTCACGGTAGGGATTTGTTTGCAGAATATTCTCTTTTTATTGTTCTACGTTTTATCAATCAATCTTTAATACCGTACCAAATTTGATTAATGTTACTCATTAAGCTTGATTTACAAGAAACGAGAGCATGGTTGCTCATTTTCTACAAGCAAGCCAATTACGTATACAGTAAATTATATACCTAGGTATATTCAGATATAGCTAACCTTTAGGGCCTGGACACCAGAGATAGAGCGATCTGCGATCAGAGTGGTCCCTCAGATATCATATCAGATATCTATATCTCAGATATAGATCTCAGATATCTATATCCTCCCAATGAATTCTTATAGCAGATTGCTCCTTTTGTGATTAAGCCCTTATTTTGGCCCAAATCTTATGCAAATTGATGTGGAATTAAATCTTAGTGGCAGTCAGCTGTCATAAGTTTAGCACAAATATTTTTACTTTCCTTGCCCTATTACCATAAGTAAGGAAAGTATTGCTTTCCGTAAAAAATAAGGTACCCCAATTTCTAAATTTCTATACGTTTCAAGTTCCCCTGAGTCCAAAAAAGTGGTTTTTGGGTATTGGTCTGTGTGTGTGTGTGTGTGTGTGTGTATTCACGAGTGTATGTGCGTCTGTGTACACGATATCTCATCTCCCAATTAACGGAATGACTTGAAATTTGGAACTTAAGGTCCTTCCCCTATAAGTATCCGATACGAACAATTTCGTGCAAATCCAATTCAAGATGGAGGCTGAAATAGCGAAAATGTTGTCAAAAACAGGGTTTTTCGTGATTTTCTCGAAAACGGCTCCAACGATTTTGATCAAATTTATACCTAAAATATTCATTGATAAGCTCTATCAACTGCCACAAGTCCCATACCTATAAAAATTTCAGGAGCTCCGCCCCATCAATGCAAAGTGTGATTTTAGATTCCTAATTATCAGGCTTCAGATACAATTGAAACAAAAAAAGTCAAGTGGAAAAGATTGAGCATGAAAATCTCTACAATTAATGCTCAGTGACTTTTTCACCTAAAATTGGAAATAAGCTCGAAATTCGAGAAAATGTGTTTATTCAATAATGCAAACGGTTGGCAACTGTTGATTCTATTAAATCATTCACTATGAAGAGATAGCAGACTTTGTGTGTCTCCAGCGTTATTGTCCTGTCATCAGCTGGCAGATCTTTGAATAATAGACTTGAGATGCGCGTGTACACTAGCGTCAGGTGATAAATTTTCATAACGGCAAGGAAAGTTGTGTGAGTGCGCCACACCAGATTTTTAGAATTTATTTATAATCTAAACATTATCCAATGGTGGTCATCGAAGGTGTATGCATAGTCAATATAAACTGTGTGAAACAACGCTCACACACCTTCCCATGAAAATAATCAACGTGCATCATTTATCTACTTTGATTCACCCTCATTACATGAACACGAACATTCAAGAACTGTCAAAACTGTACTAGGTACTTAATAAATGATTCGTCTGAAATTTTGACATTGTTGGCAAAATTACGCTAAATGATTACTAACATATTTGTGGGATAGCACCATTTTATTATATATTACCTTACTCGGCCAGCCCTCTCATTTTCTATTTTTCCATTTTCAGGTTATCAACTACAACCACCTGATGCCAACCCGCTACACATTCACCGAGTTGAGCGACCTCTTCAACAAAGTGACATACAAGGACTTGAAGGACCCAATCAAGAAGAAGAAGTTGGCTTTCAAAGTCAGGTGTAAACTTGAAGAAAAGTAAGTTCATTTAAATATTACAGTAATATGCTAAAGCCTCGTTTCCATTAACACACATTTGATGCAGTAATAGGCTGAATACTGGGAACTTGGAGTGATGGAAACTGTTTTAAATATCATGTGACGGCAGTTTCTCGGCAATGTGCTGCCGCATGACAATTTTAGCAGTAGTTTCGTATTTCGGTGTCGAACGCTCGAACTACGACTTATCTCTGTTTCTGAAAGTATAAAATAATGGTAGGAGATTTCTGATTTCCTATTTGAACTCAGCACCCCCAAATTGAAAAATTTGAAAAAAGGGGGTTTGTTTTCATATAGCAGCCGAGTGCTAATCGTCACTAGAGCTTTGTTCTATGTAGCCGCAACGATGCCATTGTACCCACTTTCCTGAAGTATGCGACGAAATGTAAACTACAGGCTAAAAATTGCACCCAACTTGCTGATGAACGCACTGCGTATTCTCACATTGCAAATTGCCATAATGGAAACGAGGCTAAAGTATTAATTGTTAGGCTTAAATCTGTGTAAGTTTGAAGTGAATGTAAAGTAATGAATGAATAAATTATGGCCAGTTTTTTTAATGCTACTAGAATATACGAGGCTGCACTGAAAAGTTTCTAATCTAACCATAAAGATGATCGCACATTTGAACAATGTTGGATGTTGGTTGCCGCGTCTGCTTCCGACTGGTCAAAAACGTGTTTGTTTCCAACCCAGTCGGCACAGTTTAGGCTGATTACTTATGAGTATACTTTGATGTATTACATATCCGAACGAAAGTGGATTGCTTTGGGGGGGGACTTGTAAAATAGAAAATTGCTAGTAAACTATGGAGTGGTCATAAGGTGCAATCTAATATTATAAATTCCACTTTGGAATATAAGAGCTCATCATTCCATTATTGGAGCTTATGATACATTACTTGATAAGCTAAATCAGAACTTGTTGAAAAAAAGCATGAATTTTGCTTCACCAAGACAACCAACAGTCTCACTCCTTTGCGGTTCACATGACAAAATAGCCCAAAAATAGAATTTTCTATAAATTTCTCTTCATGCTCAACTGTACATCTGAGCTACTTACAAGTGCAGTGTAGTTCATAATTATTCTTGCTGGTTGTGCGTGTGTTTTGTAGCTGAAATGGTGGACTTGGCAAGTGAAAATAGTGAAAATGCTTTAATTGAAAATACTATATATGTTTATTCTTTTGAAAATATTCATAATTTGTTCATATTTTCATTGATTTAATTTGCTGGATATAGAATCTTACTGTTGCATTGGACAGACCTGTTAATCATTTTTTCCACTTTACAGTATAGATGAAAAGATAAGAAAAGATCTTCCTGTATAGATGCTATTACTTGTATCATATCTTTGATGGTATATAATAATTTTAGCTGTTAACATTGTACTGAGTCAAATCAATGGTGTAGGTCTGGGGTATTTCTTCTCAATAATAGGCATCTTAAAGACAGACTTGAAAAGCAGACTGCTCACTGTGAATTCTGTCATTTGCTTATCAACCACATACATTTTTCTGTTGAGTATTATGTGAATTGTCCATGTCGCATTGTTGATATTCTTAGTACAATGTTGCATTTGTACTTTACAGGTACAAGGAGGCTGGCAAAAACAAATGGCTGTTCGAGAAGCTTCGATTTTAATGTATTGTTTATATTGACTAATAAATAAGTGAAAATTTTTTATCGCATGTTTTTTGTTTCTTAGTTAACCAGTATTAGTTCCATTATTAGTCTGTGTGAATGGAATTGAAAATTATTGTCGTTGCTCTATTGATGGGCTCCAATAACTTCTTAGTCAATTTATGTTTGGAGCGAATTTTATGTTCGTCACCAGATCAATTCCTGGAGATTAAACGCCTATATGTACGTAATCCCTATATATTTAGATATCTAACTATACTAGGTGTACCGGCGAACTTCACACTGATAATTTCATTTCTTTGCAAACTTAAATTATCGGTTAATTTATTCATTTTTTTGTAATTAACCATTTAACCAACTTATATCATACAGGGGAGTGATTCTCCTTGCAGACAAGACCGTCTTATCCCACAGTTTGAGATAGGCGCCGTACTATCGTTCTCCCAAGTTTGCTACATGTCAATTCTGTTGACAGAAAATGATATTGGCGGTGGTACGGCATCCACTGTACGGTCCACCAATCAACATCAGTCTGTGAATCGAAGAATAGTTCCCCCAAACTATGGCAGACCACAACCTGGTGCAACGTAAGTTATCAATCTGCTCTTAATCGTAGTGATTTGAAACCTACTTGCATAACTATAACTATATTTTGGGAAGTCAATTATTTATGGCCCATGCCACGATGAACGTTTTGAATGATAAGAAAACTGATGATTTTGCTATAGACGCTAAAAAAGATGAGAAGTAACGAATCTTGAGAAAATTTACATTTGTCTGGATTGGTGAAATGAACGTCTGATCCGTCAACCGGACTGTAGGCACTACCTCCGTAAACAAAGCCGTAGTGCATTCGTGTGACGTCAGCACTGGTAGGGCTCCTACACCAATAAAAACACTAGCTGATGTAGATCAACTGAAATCAACAATTTTTTCATTGGTGTAGGAGCCCTACCTGTGCTGACGTCACACGAATGCACTACGGCTTTGTTTAAGGAGGTAGTGCTGTAGGTCGATCTCTCACTTGTGGCTCAAACCATGAGACCAGCAATAAAATAGCCCATAAAATGAAATTTAACTTTTTCGCCCTCCAGTTCGGCTGACGGATCAGACTGAAGGCTGATGTGAAGAACGGCGCAAGGCAAAAAATATTGAAGTCATAATGTAAGCTTCTTTGTTGGTCTCATATATTTTATTCCAAAAGTGAAAGATCGGTCTTTGGTCCGACATAATTGAATAGATCTTGTCTTCAGTGTCCATAGCAGTTGTTTGAGGTTGTACACCACGCTTTTATGAACGCTTTTCAGTGAAATTTTTAAAAGTATTTCGATTTGGATACTATCAATCTATCAAAATGAAACAAATTTCAAAGGAAAAACTTTTTTATTATTTAGGATACTTTTTGATATACTAGAATATGTGAATGAATGATAAGTGTATACAAGTCCTATTACATACAACACGTACTACTGAGTACTGTAACTTGAATTCAAAGATTTAATAACGTTTACATTAACTTGAGAAATAGGTTAACATCGATTATGCTGATTATCAGTTATCCGGACACTCATGCATCAATTAGTCAGGATAATCGGTGCTCTCTCTGTTGGTACAATCAACAATCTAATCCATTAGTACAGTATATAATTATTTGTGGATACAATCACAAATCTTATAAATATGATTGGGAAGGAACAACAGGCTTGGTCCAAAACTATTCCATTCCCAAATTTTGATAATTATTAATATGTCCAAAAATAGGTTATGTTTCTACTGTAAAAAGTTGAATTTTCGACCAAAAATATTTATGAGTTAGAAATTTTTGAATTTAGAAGAATTAGAACACCAAATTATAACTTAATTACCATTGCACATTGTATTAAGTTATTTAAAAAATGATTGAAGCCAAAAATACACAAAAAAAAAACAAATTCCAATAAAAGGGTCATTAATTATTTATAATATTCACTATTTATCAATAATATTCTTATACCTTATAGTTGCAAAAATGATTCATGACAATAATATAATGTGGAAATTTATTCACATAGTGGACCAGTTCACACTGAAGTGGCATGGCACTGACTTTTTGCCTCTCCCATAATGGTTCATTGCAAACAAAAGAGGCGTTTCGCCGCGCCACATGTTTATAGGAGATTTGAAAAAAGTCAGTGCCACGTCACTTTAGTGTGAATGGGGCCTTATAAGGGGAAATATGAATAGGTTAATACATGTAGATTAATTTATTTAATACTCCAACATCTTATCCAACGAAAGGTTGCGGGTTCAATTCTGATGAAGATTATCCACGTAATTTTGACTTTAATAAATAGTTAATTTATTTTTTTATGTTTCCTGGACATGAGGAGATTGCATTGTACAAAACAAAATTTTCCTCAGTGCAAAGCACGGGTAATTCTAGTCCTATATAAAAACAATAATCAATAACTTCTGGAAAAATGAACATGATACTCTTGAACACAAGACAGGCTTTATAATATTTTGTATTTATCATATGTTGAAATATTTTTACCTCATAATTTTTATTCCTCCAATAGCCCATAGATTAGATCTCAGATTGGACCATAGATATTTTGGGTGTGATAACATTGAAAGCGTATTTGTGAAAGTGCACGTTAGTTCCAAAAAACAAAATCTGGTGCCATTAAAACACGTGGTGACTTGCATGTAGCTGCTCACACTGAACGCAACCAGGAAGAGTGCAAGCGTTCAGTGTGAGTTCCTATTTTGTTTCTCATCTGCGCGCTCGGTCACGCATAACCAAGCGTGCACTTGCTGCACATATACGCATTCAATGTGATCACACCCTAAATATCTATGGGCCAATCTGAGATCTAATCTATGGGCTATTGGAGAATAAAAATTTTGAGGGAAAAATATTTAATAATAATAATAAATTTATTTCCATCAATATACAAACAAGCAATCAAGCAATAATGAACATAAAATACTTTTCCTACTATAGTTTGACATTAATAATATGTGGAAATATTCAACCATGCAAGTGATAAAATAACGTCCGCATGATGGAGTACAGTTGAGAGCAATACAGTTAGACAAGGAACAAGCAGAAACAGAGAAAGCTGGCAGATACAAATTCAACAAGGAAAATATATGAAAGATTAATCTAGTATTAATAATTATAATAATATATTATTCATCACGCAGGACGAAGAGAAACAAAAAATATATATACATTTCAAAAATGATATGGAATAAAAAATTATTACTTAATAAAAATTATTAAATAAATACTCATCAACCAATACATTAATAAATATATAATATTAATATATCAACAAATATTTCATCAATTAAATATTATTAACAAAAACTATTATAAATATTATTTTATGGAATAAAAACATTACCAGAGTTTAGGAATATAACGGAGAAGAATAATGAGCCAGTCAATAGGAAACAATGAATTCAACTCAAACACTTATTTAAGAATTATTAAACAAACACTAAAACATTATTTAAAGCCATTTTGAAGTGTCTAGAGAATATACTAATGAAAAATGAAAAAAATAACATTAATCAGTTTTGGCAAAATTGGAGCAATAGATCATTCATCACTGGAAATTAAATCATAGGGTTGTACATGGTTTCAAGATCCTCTCGGGTAATACTTAGTAGCCATTTCTTGATAATAGATTTAAGCGACTGTATTCTATCACGAGACCTGAAAACTATTTTGATATCATTGGGTAATTGATTGAAAAATTTAAGTGTAAGAAAAATAAATGACTTCCTAAAAAGAGTGCAGTTTGGCCTGACTCCTCGTAGGTTGTGATTTACCACTCCTCTTGTTAAATGGGGACCCTCAACCAAATCACAATAGTCCACTGTTACACCGTCATTTCCACTTATCAGGTAAAACATGGACAATACCTTGTGAAGATACATATGTCTCAGCGGCAAAATCCCAGATTGGAGAAATAGTGGAATCATCTTAGAAATAAAAAATGTATAAAACCTGTTTTGTGTTGACTTTTAAGTATCATTTATGTTAATTTTCTCCAGAAGTTTTATTTATTTTATTTATATACAATGCAAATGACACTAATGTAATAACATTGAAAGATGAAATAATAAGGTAGTCCTTGTGCTATTTTTCTTCCAAATTTATAAGTGACAAAGTCCAAGATAAGGTTAGAATTTCACGTGTACAATTTTTATAAAATTTTAGTCCAAAATAAACATTAAAACTATAAATTTTGAATTTAGATGGCTTGAATTAATAAATTAATTGGAAATATTCCACTCAATTGCCACTTCTAATGAATAATATTGAGTTACCGTATTTAAGAAAATTTGGAACCATTCAAGAAACACAAAATTTAGATTGCTAACTAAAGGGGCACTTAAGCTATCATCCAGATTTTGAGTCTTGTCCTGGAAATGTTGAGTGATTGAGCCACTCTCAATAAATGGGCTGGCAGCGAATTTAATACTTTTTTACTCAGATGCTGTATGCTAGATTTGTAAAAGATCGTTCTGTGAGGTTCACTTCTTTTTACACATCTGGATCTTGTGTTATGACTGATATTTATAATGCATCATCAAATTTAAATTGAGCTAAACTTTATCGCTTTATTGGAAAAAAATATATTTATTGTAGTTTCAGGATGAATTCTAAGCTTTAGTTTAAAAATTGAGACACTTGACAATAATTCTATCCCCTCTGTAGGCCTATATATTATGTGACAAGTGTAAAGAGAATTTTATAAGGCTTTTATTATCAAGGAAACAGAACTTGGGCTTGAAGTATTTGAAACAAAAGGATAGGCGTATCTTTACTTTCCAATAATTTGTGAATGTTATTTTATTGCTAGACTTTCTGTTTTACACACCTCCAACTTGAACTTTAGTGCATTTTAATGAAACTATTCCTCCCTGCTCATAATCGTAATAATTTGAAACCTACTTGCATAACGATAACAATCTGTTGGGAAGATAATGATTTATGAACCATGACACGATGAACGTTTTGGACTAGACGCAAGTGAGTTAGTGTAGTTCATAATACCAACAATTCTGTCGCACTATAGCACTAAATTATTATGGAAAATGAATAAATCTTACGGTACGTACATAGTGTAGATCATTGTTGAATAATACTGATTGTCTTGAAAGCTGTTCCGCGTTTACTGTCATGTAGGCTACTGAAAGTAACTACTTTGTTGGGTTTTATAATCAGATTTACTTTTGAATTCACGTCGAAGAAGCTGAAGGGTGTCCATTCTGCACATAATTTTCACCAATACACAATTACTTTCAAAACGGTTGGACTATTGCATGAAAATAAATCATTATTATTGTAACGTTTGAGTTGACTAAACGCTTTGTGGGAGATCGTTTTCACGTTTTTATTTGAAAAAGTTTTTTTTGCAAATTTTGTGGAACCGTCTTGTTAAGAATTCAAGATTATTTCTTGTAAAACATTCTAAATTCTAAAAGTTACTTGTTATGAAAATATCAATACTGGTATCTTAACATACTGGCAATTATTATCAATACTGCATTGAAAAATCAAAAATCTTATTTACCGGCCAAACACAATAACATTTGAAAATTTCAAAATTGATAATATAGAACACTATAATTAATATTTTGAAAATTACAAAATTAATATGGAACATTATATATTGAAAACTTGATTACAGTATCAATATGCGAAGTTTATTTATTCAATCATTCATACCTAATAAATTATACAACTTACAGAAAAGTACCACAGGCTTACGCCCAAAACGGTTCCAATTCTAATTTATACAACAGTCCAAAAATGTAGCTAGTAGGATAGTCCGTCTAGATCTGTAGGATTTGTGAAGGTATTCGGCAAAACACTGCCTTCAGAAAGGTAGCTCTGCATTTTCGTTGCAAACATTATTCCATTTGCAGCCACTTTATCAATCACAAAAAGAGTCAACTTTGATAATATGGTACTTTGATAATAGCCTACTTGTTGCATTTCATTTTCTACTCGTGTGTGCTTGGTGGCGTAAACACGTAATGACAATATGTTCATCGTCGAGTTTCTGTTGCAGAATCTGTATGACCAATATGAAAATTTCGAACAAAAATTTATTAAACTGTCAGATTTAATTTGTTATTCAGTGCTCTCTTCCGCTATAAAAAATAAAACATTTTTTAATTCAAATTTTCCTTAGTTTAAGGCCAGAGGTGGATTATATTATGTGACTGAAAGAGCGAAAACGAATCTTTATAAAATCATCTCGAACTATACACGTCTTCAACTTTCTTGGGTGAGGAGAAACCCGAGCTAGCTTTCCACATGGAAACTCCAACTTAGTTTAGTTTCCCGAAAAAAATTCGCAGCTGAGACTCAAATAGATCAATATTTCAAGACTCTTTTCAACTTTATTTTTAAAACTTATTCTTGTCCATTTTTAATGTAAATTAAATTCCTTACCTCATACGCGGGTTTTTACAGCCTTCCCGGCCGTTTCCCGCACTCAACACGCCATCTGCCTCTATCTCTCCATACGTCTTGTTGGATGCCCCTGCTCTCCATGGCCTCTTCTATGTTTTGCTACCAAACCGTTCGTGGTCGTCCTCGTTTAAATTCACCTTACTAAGTTATGATAATAATAATAATAATATCTAATATGAAATAACTAATATCTCAATACTTGAAATTTATGAATACAGTAATGTATACAAGGAAGAAAATATTTTGTATTTTTGGAAAGGAGATTGACTTTCTAAATTCGTTTAAGTTATGCATTCTGCATAATGGAATCTTGAGAGAACTATCCAAACCAGTCGAGTTACGAGTATATCGAACGGATGCCACCAAAAATGTAACAAAACTGAACAGGAAATGTGTCCTCCTAAATCATTCCAGTTGGTAGGATTAAAATTTAACAGCTGAAATAAATTCTCTCGTTTTAAAAGAAAAATTATTATTAGGGAACCGATAATGAATGCAACTCATCAAAAATTCAGGCTTCTAGTTGCTTTTCCTTGGTTTGTATCTTTCATCATGGACCGTCAATAAATCTTGTTTGAACATGTATTGCCATTTTCGTTGAAACATTGGTTAATCTGGTTAGCTACGGTCTACAGTTATCCCAATGGGATCGGATTGTTGACTCGCGCTGGTAAAATGTTAATAATTTATTTATAAATTCCAACTTCTAATATGCAATTCAATAGGAAGTTTAAAGCTGATTTTGTCGATTGCAAGGGAAAGGTACTTCTGTAACGTTCATTGGAAAATGATAACTTTTGAGCCATCTTGTGCGTTATTGAAAGTAAAAAGTAAAAATAAATGGCTTATACACCTAATGGCTTAGTACCTAACCATTTTAATTGACCGAGCGAAGTGAGGTCTAAGATTCAAGTCGACGGTTTGGCATTTCTCTTAATGTTTAAATGTTTATATGTTTATATGTTGCGCATTTACGGCGAAACGCGGTAATAGATTTTCATGAAATTTGACAGGTCTGTTCCTTTTTAAATTGCGCGTCGACGTATACACAAGGTTTTTGGAAATTTTGCCTTTCAAGGATAATATAAAAGGAAAAAGGAGCCTCCTTCATACGTCAATATTAGAGTGAAAATCAGACTATAGAATTATTCATCATAAATCAGCTGTCGAGTTGACTATAAATTGAATGTCATGACGCATGCGATTCAATATCTCAATGTAACTTGGTAAAAAATTAGCAGCTGTGTAGACTATAAATTGCATGCCTCATTGAATGCAATTTTTATGCACTATTAAAATAATAGGATGCAAAGAACTAATAACAGCTCGTCTGGACGCCTAGATGTCTTCTGGTTTTCTCATGCTAAATTCCGGAAAGCGTTATATGATAATTAAATCTTGTGTAAGCATGATCTGATCAAATAAATAGTTAGTGTATCAGTGTGGATGTGCTTATGGTTTGGGACGTCGTTATAACTGCGCGAGGTCTACTGTTCACAGAACTACTAGTAGTTATTATGTAATATCATCCATCATTTTCTCACACTTGCATGAGTTTGGAAATCATTTTCTCACACTTGGACTATGTGGGCATCATCACCAAAAGAAATCTTAGAATTTACAAATTTCAAAATTTCAAGAACTTCAGAGATGGATTATAATGAGAATAAGTTTTTCAGGCCTACTCAATTACTACTGAGTATGGTTAATGGGGGAATAACTTTATATTGTTAACCCTCGGAGCGAGCTACGAAAAATTCTCTTGGTTGGGAATTTTATCTTTTTTTAAAAAATCAGCAGTGACTGGACCTGGACTTAACCTCTACTCGAAGAATCAGAGATTTAAATTGGTGTACGACATTTCAGAAAGTATGAATGTTGAAGAAAAGTTGCATTTCTCCAAGTACTGTACGTTATAGCGTATCACATACCATATTTCTGTCATCTTATACTCTTGAAAAACATCACCTATATTTCAAAGAACAAACAAACTTAGCACTGAGCAATAAGCAAGCATGGGAGCTAAGCTTGAAAATTTCATTCAAAGTGCATAACTTTGTAAGAAATGAACTTGACATGGTACTAAAATGTGATTCCATTTGAGACAGAGGAAGAATTTATCTGACGTTTCCTCCAGCCTTCGCCTGTTTATTAAAGGTTGGAGAAAGCCATTTCCTCTACGAATTGAAAGCAACAACTCATGACTCTACTTTGCACTTGGATTAATTTCAATCAAACTATCATACAATTGTATTAGAATTTTATTGATATACTTATAGATAAAATTTAGTACCTACAGTCAGTAAATCAATCATTCAGTCAATCTGTTAGCGAATTCAGATTTACAAAGATTCGATTCATTCAATACACAGTAGTCAAGGAATTTTTGACTCGCATTAATCTTAGGTAGTAATTTTCATAGCTGTGAATGATCAATTAATTTTTTTTATTGGGCCCTGAATCCTTCCTAAATCGATGCATGATCTTTGAGTAGTAATAATTTTCAAGATAAGTGTCAAAGAATATAATTTTCAAAGCGTCATCCTTTACAATGGAATATTTTGCCAAGAAGGAATTTTTCAATAATTTCCCGTTGTTTCGGAACCTACCATGCTGTAGTTTCACTAATCTCTCTTCATCATTCGTCTCATTACCCACGCGCAAGTCTGGAGATCATTCGGGTAACATCCTAAGCCAAAAAATAAATATCACAGATAGAATATAAAACTTAATGAAAAAACTATAATGAAGCATATTTTTGTATTTCGATATCTAGAAGCTTTAAAGTTATGTCCATCCCTTAATATTTTAAGACTGGAAATTCTTAAGTAAATAATATTATAATTGGAAAAACATAATCATCTTCTTTGATTCACTTGAAATTCACAACTTTATTTCTTGCATCAAGTAAGATTCAGAGGCATCCATTATTCACATAACTTAGTATTCTGATTTCCAACATTCGATTATACGATTATAAGATAATATTGTATTATAAACAGCTTGAGACTAATGTTTGAACTTGACTTGGAACTATTCAATGGTAAACTAGAGCTAAGTTCGAAAACTGCTCCTGAAAGAAAAATCCGCTCATCTTCTTAATCCGTGTATTCTTTTATCATTTGTTTAGGAAATTTTGAAATACTGATATATTTCTGTATTTTCCAATTTTTAGTATCACGAGGATGATCTATTATTTCTCAGGTTTGATCTATTTGCTCAAATTGTTTCAAATTTTTATACACTATTTTGTATTCGAAGAGTATTCTTATGCATTGTGCATTTCCATATGAATGAAATTAATTAATACTGTTCCTATATTATGTATTCTATACACAGTTTGTATGATCTGCAAACCTTTGTTCCCCAATAGGGTTCTCGAGAATTTAGAGATCACTGAATTCTCTCAAACTTTTGCCTTGCCTCCCATCACAGTCAACTTTCTTTCTACTTTGCCTCTCAATTTCATAGGCTTTTTAAAGCAATATTTCTTCCAGTTTGCCTCATACTTTTTATTAGTTTTTCATCATAGCAATCTTACGGACGTTTTCATAGAGCAACGCCGCTTTGTGACCAAGGCGCTGGACTTCCGCGACATGTAACAATGTGTCCAGATCAGTTGCAGCCGATTCCATTCTGTGATATGGTGTTTATCGCGTTAGCGCGGCGCAGTGCTGGAGATACCGCCGAAGAGAAAGACAAGGGACACGGAAGAGAGAGCACCGGGGCTCCTTTCCCCCCCCTCCAGCTGCACACTGGCGGTCAGTGGCATGGCAACCGCCAAAGGCCGGATTGTTGTTTTTAGTTGATCGTTCTCCTCGCTCCAGCGGTGTCTGTTGCCAGTCGTCGGCTGAACGCTGACCAAATCGCATCCTCGTTGATCCTCGACTCTGAACACGCGCGAATCACCTGTGAATAAGTGCTACAGACCGAGTGATAAGTCCCTCAGTGCGTTTGTTTGTTCTTCACAACCTCAAGGACTCACTTTGTAATCTTCTACTGTTGAAGCCAGCATCTCTTCTTTCACCGGCAAGTTGGCTTGTCGAAGAATCCCATGTGGATTTATTGGTGAGTGATTACTTTGTTTTCTATTGGCGAAGGTTTTAACCAGAGATTAACTTTTCGTTTCTCTATGGTTTTAACTTACTTGGTAGTTATCAATAATGAACATGAACAATAGGACTTAGATGCCACTATGACAGGGTTTTCAAGCGAAGAGCTAGTTTCTCCCAAACTTAAACACAATTTTTTGAGATTTATGAAGGGCCTACCGGTAATGTAACAAGCAAGACTAGCTTCTTATTTCAAAGTATACTCTCAGGAACAGTACTAATGCATAGTACTCTGTAGGATTCCGATAGATGGCTATAGTATTACTCTGAGGAATATTTCTCATCCATAGTACTACTTTGGAGGATTCTGGTAGATAATCTTAGCTATAGTATTACTCTGAAGAATAGTTCTCATCCATAGTACTTTGTAGGATTCCGATAGCTATTGTAGGGTATTTGACTGTTAGAAATAGTTCTTATCCATAGTACCTCCAAACTCCATAGGATTCCGATAGGTAGGCAGATGAAGCGTTGGGTGCTGTCAACCTTTGACAAAGTATTGCCGGAAGAGTGTCGTGAGTTCGAATCCCATTGAGCGCATGGTTTGTTCCATAGCCACCTCTAATACATCCTGTATTAGAGGTGGCTATGTTTGTTCTTGTCATTATCTCAAGCCATCACCGACGCACAAGTTGACAGCGTATTTGGGATTCAGCAGCATTACGATCTAAAACAAAATGTTTATTCGAAATTGATAAAAGTGTAACCAAACAACAGAAATTAGTTTCTCAATATCCCTATACACTAAATTTATGATAGTGTTAATATTCAAGTACTAAAATATTTACTACGAGCAGGAATTGCTTGATTTTCTTTGTATGCTAAAGGTTAATGGCTGATATCTGTATTATTCATATCGTTTTACATAATTTATAATATTTTAAATTATTTACTTACTGATGTCTTATTGAAATAACATAATGGGAGATCAATAATTATTGTTGTGATTCGCTTTAAAATACGCTATGAGTCGAATCATACCGTATGAATCGTATACCATAGTCGAATCACTTTTTTAATATGTCTTATATGGGGAATTTACACTTACTAACATCAATTGTTGTGATTCACTGCACGATTTAAATATGTGTGTCGAATCACTTTTTTAATAAGTCTTATTAAAATTAGGGCTCCATTAATCTTAGGGCTCCATTACACTTACCTAAAACATTTTGCAAATGTTAGAGAATTTCCTCTTCCATAGAGATATCGATCAGATTGTGAAGTTATCAGAACTTATTATTATGTGGACTTGCATGGAAATCTATGTACATAATAGTTAAAAAAAACTATATTAGAAACTCAACTTGATGCCTACCCCTGATGCACCTTAGAAACAATCGTAATTAATATCTGTATTTAATCTATAAATTGTATAAAATTCTATTTGTGAGTTGTTTGGAGAGAGTGTAATATTTTAAAGGAGGATATACATAAAATATTTTAATTTTGACCTGATAAACACATATTTGATTGGAAGACTGGCAACACAATATATTGTGCGATTGCTATCACAATCAAGAGCTGCTACATATCCCCAGCTTTGCCAAAGTATACTCGGTCGGTGTGATAGGACCCGTGGGCCACAAGTAATTATAAATTCAAATTTGATATCCAACTTTATGCTATAAAGTTACAATATATTGTTAATGATATATTACATGAGTAATTCTATGACTTCAATTTAGGTAATTGGTTGAGGAATGATTCATTAACTTGACAGATGTAGTAACAAACGCCAAGACAAATAGGAGTATTAAAATTATATCATTTTATGGATACTATCCACTTTTATTCAACACACCTGAATTCTTCATTCTTAAAAAGTTGAGACAAATGTATAGTATAAACACTCATAGTCACTTAACATTAACATTATTGTATAGTAATTAGATACGGGGTAAAATGCCTATTATTAGATGTAGTAAGAATATTAATTGTCATTCTCCTGTAATAAACGTGCAGTATGCAGTTTTGTATTCATATTGTGCTACGATTTATTACTGTTGATAATATTTATTTTGATATTTTATCATGGTTTTTTGTTTCATTCAATGGATGAATACTTTATACAAAAGAACAAATTTTGTAAAAATTGGATTGAACTGTTATGTCTTAACTTGTATGTCTACAAGATTTGAACTTACTATCAGCAAGTAGTAACACCTTGAATAAGCTATAAGTTATTTATATTTTACTCTTTAGTTTGTGTAAAATAAGTTGAGACTTGGCACTCCATCCGAAGAAATTACAGGGTTACCAAATCGTGTAAAATTGCAACTTTCTCAAATTTCCAATTCAACGTCAGAATTGGATGTAGAATATCATCCCCGATATCCTAGTAGTAGCCTACTAGAAAAGCTTCAGGGTTGAAGGATTAAAAGGAAATTAAACTTTTAAGATAAAATTGGAAACATCGCAAATATTTGTTTTTCTTTTGAATATCACTTCTCTCAGAATCATGGGGCGTCGTAATGCGTAATAATGATGATCCAGACACCTATAGAAAGGAGACATTCTCCCCGTTAATTTGATATAAAATTATTACGCATTACAACGCCCCATGATTCTGAGAGAAGTGATATTCAAAAGAAAAACAAATATTCGCAATGTTTCCAATTTTATCATAAAAGTTAGATTTCCTTTTAATCCTTCAACCCTGAAGCTTTTTTAATACCACTAGGATATCGGGGATGATATTCTACATCCAATTCTGACGTTGAATTGGAAATTTGAGAAAGTTGCAATTTTACACGATTTGGTAACCCTGTAATTTCTTCGGATGGAGTGCCAAGTCTCAACTTATTTTACACAAACTAAAGAGTAAAATATAAATAACTTATAGCTTATTCAAGGTGTTACTACTTGCTGATAGTAAGTTCAAATCTTGTAGACATACAAGTTAAGACATAACAGTTCAATCCAATTTTTACAAAATTTGTTCTTTTGTATAAAGTATTCATCCATTGAATAAAACAAAAACCATGATAAAATATCAAAATAAATATTATCAACAGTAACACCTTCACATTGTCTCAACGTTGGCTTCTTGTGTTAATCATTCCTCAATAGTCCTTAATATTTCCAACCTTTCAAGCATCTATTATTTTCATAACAATATACAGTAGGCTTTTCAAAACGATTGATAATATATTACCATTATCATTTTACCATTAATTTGAGTACGGTAATTTCGGTGTATTTTTGTGTGATACCATTACTAATTTGAGAATGTTTTAAATAACTATTACCAATGGATTTTCTAGATGTACGGTACGATAAAACATTGATCATCTTTTGAAAGTTATGTCATACAAAGATTTTTTTCAACTTTTCAACCTTATTGTCTCTCAACGTTGAACTATTGGCTTCTAAAAAAATAGTACCTACATCGTTGGCTTATTAATATATGATGAATTATAATAATGCTAGATTGGATGTGATCGAAATATGAAAATTTAATTTGTAATTTTCATGATAAAGGATGGTATTTTGTGAGAAAATTCCATAACTGAAATCTAAAATTACACTCAATTTATCTTTTGAAATCAATGAAAAATTTAATATTCAAGCAATGCAGCATGTACGGTAGCCTACTGAAACAAAATCAAATAGAACTTTAGATTAATCATGTTATGTCATCAATTATTGATATACTTCAATTATCCTTCTTTGTAATAATTATATTTTTTATCAATATCTTCAGCAAAAGAATAACCTTTGACTGGTATTGAGTTTTACTTTTAGTGAGAATTGTAAAAATACGAAAAAATCCGGTTGGATAAAATATATAACTGATAACATAGCTTATCTAGTAGAATAATCAATTTGTATAATGAAAAACTGATAGGAGAAATCCAATCTAAAAAAATTAAGTGCAAATTATTTGGTAAATAATTTTAAACCTTGACTTGAATCTCAATATCAAAGAGTAGAAAATATTAGAAATCATTGTAAAGATGAAGTTTTTAGTCTTTTACTTAGGAAAGACGATTTTTCGTTTCATAAAGTTTATTTCACATAAGTGAAAAGATTTCTTTACTGAAACAAGTCATTATTTATTTTGTTTCATTTTCAACAGCAAACTATAATCTTTTGAATTTTTCGAAAAAAATATAAAATTAGAGTCGTTATTAGTCCTTGAACTATACTATTCTGCAGTCTCAGAGATTTTTATCCCCGATTACATACTGTCAATCATACACTACTTGTTAAACTCATGTAATTCATGATACAGGTATTCTGCTAATTTCCGCTATTATTATTCCTAATATTATTTCGCTAATTTACTCAGGTAAAATTGTTAATATGAAAGCGCAAATCCAACGCTAATATAATTTGTAATATAATTTATATGCCTCAACGGAAATAGCCTACCTTTTTAAAGATAATTTTGAACCCGCTGTAGTTTCCTACTCCATCACATTATGTTTCGTTTCAACCAGCCTCTCCAACCTTTAACTTGGATATTGTCTGAATGTTTTAAAATACATGCTTAGTTTTTCCTATGTTCTCAATTGATTTTTTTCAAATGAAGGTATTTCGGCTAAGTTCAGATTTGCTATCAATGTAAGCAATATGGTAATTTTCCGGTGAAGGAATTCAGTTAGGATGTCCAAGATTCTTTGGAGATTAATTCTTGAGTGTTTGAATTTAATTCGGCCGACGAGTGGCTGGTTGAAGAAAAAAAAAACGGCTAACGGTTTGCTCGGGCGAAGCTGGTTCCAAAGCTCCGATTCAGATACCGGCAGACGAATAAGATATAGGCTACAGCCTTGGGTCTGTCCACATGCTTGGACATTTTCAACTTTTTTCTGCGATTCCTGTTGCTAGATTCTGTAACTGTAACTGCTGATAACGTTTCCACAGTTGTTACCTATTTCTCACATTTTGATAAGCCCCATGAATTCCATAGTGAATTAGAACTTTTTAATGGGCTTATAAATTCGATATTTTATTTTCTCTTCTGGATTTTACGCACAAATTACTGACTATAGTGCCTGTCTCTCAGTTGAAAATTTGAGCAGATGGTACAGTTTCGCTCTTTTCCTTGTATTTTTTCCAAAATCAACAAGTAATAAGAAACGGGTTCATAGATTATTTTTCAACTGACTGACCGTTTGGGGTCTTTATACTGATTGAATCTTCTTATGAACCAATTCCAATAAACATTTACAGGCAACAAATAATTTTTCTTTGGAATAATTTCTGTATAAGTGTAATTTTGTGAGTTCATTCGTAATAATAATAATAATTTATTTATTATTTCACTAGTGGAAGTAAAATAAAATGAAATTGTGAAAAATTTGAAATGATCATTCAGCTCATTATTAAAATTTTCTACAACCTATCGTAGCTCAACAATAAAACAAGCTAAATAGAAATTACTAGTGCTAATTATTCAATTAAAGCTTCTTCTCTGTAAGACACCTATAACCTGATTATGACGAAATCATACTTGGAAATTTTGTAGCTCTAGATTCTTTTAGATTGAGCCTTCTTCTTTTTTTGTAAGATTGCTCTTCAGATATTCTGAAGTTCAAAGTATTTATTGGGTACGAAGCCTTAGCTATCTTCAAATGAAAAACCCTTCAGCCCTTATGCGTGAGGCCCTTTAGATGGTGCTAATCGTATCAGTTATTACACGTATCCAAGTTTAAGTCGAGATATTATCAACTTCCACCATAATTTATTAAGGCCAATTTGTAATATTGTGCATTAAAGCACATTTGAGCAGGATTCTATCGTTTTTACATTCCTATAATTTATTATAAAATGATGATAAATAATGAATGTTAAGGTCACACTCTCTTCTCCCCGTGACATTTTTAGTAACAGTAAATCTGTTACCAACACTGTTTTTATGCAGTAATCCTGTAATCGATCCACTGCACTCTGCAATGGCGAGGAAATGCAACTTGTTCAACTTCCTTATGCAATTGGAACAAGTTTTTATTTGCATGAACGTTCTTATTGCATCGGAAAGAATTCTTTCTTTGACCATAATTGTTGATAACAGTTGCTCAAGATATTCTATTAGCGTAACAATTTCTATGCACAATTTTCATTGAAAAAGTCGCTTCTGAAGATTTAACGGAATTACGTATATAATTAACCTACAGAAGAGTTTACCTACTAACATTCGCAAAGTGGGTAGACGGATTAAAAACTATCACCTGGATTTGTCAGCAGCCAACTCCCACAAAGCAACAAGTTGCTGGTCGGATGGTCAAACAACTTTTGTAGATTGGAGGCGTTGTTGATTATTGGCTTTGTTTTTTACCTCATCTGAACTAAATAATTTTCCAACTCCCATTTCTATCCTCTCGGTCAATGTCATCGGACTTCTAAAAATCGTTGAACATCCCACAAATTGCTCATCCAACGCCAATTTCTGAACCAGGTATTTAACCTCGAAGTTAATTCGTGTTAGCGGGTTGACTGGGCACTAGAACTTGTCAGAGTTATTGTCGAGTAACAGATTCATTCATAAATACAATCACAAATCATATTATCTGTAGATATGACTGGGCGAGAGCAACAGGCCTAGCCCAAGACTGCTCTAATCCCAAGTTTTATAAATAGGCTTTAATATAAATATATATTTTATAAAATTTCCAAAAGATAGGTTATATTTTCACTGCTAAAAAAATTGAGTCAAATTATATGACCGAAATGAAGAGACTAAAATAGCGATACTTATTCAATATGATGCCGGACATTTGACTTTCATAGACTTTTTTCACTGTTCTGTGCGAATGACATGGGCGGTCTTACGATAGTTCTAAGGGGGTGGCGGTAGTCCAACAGCAGGGGGGGGGGATCCAGAGGGTTACTTCCACCTGGAAAGGAGGGGTACGGGAGGGCAATATTTTTTATTAAAACTTACTAAAATTCACTGTTATTTAAGGCCTTTCCACACCGGCCAAAATTGGAATAGAATACCTACCGAATAGGTTTTTTAATTAGAAATAATAAGTTATATTTTTTTGAAGTTCAGATCAGTGGCGAATATAGCATTTCTTTGTGGGGGGGGCAAGGAAGGTTAATGTAAGGTTAAGTGATTTTAAGGATGTGCAAAGCCATTTTGGGAACATTTTACTGGTGGCACTTCTAATTTTTTTCATTTGTATGGTAACATTGCGGACTTTTGTGAAAAATTGCTCAGCGAGTGATTCTCAGAAAAACGTCGCCGACGACCGGGACGCCCTGGATGCGCGGTGTGGATTAACTCATTTGATAGCATGGTCAGCAATTTATTTTTTCAAAAACGTCCCGGACGTCGACGACGTCTGCGAACTCGGTGTGAAAAGGCCTTTAGGTTGAGTAGTTTTGCCGTTTTGTAAGGTGTTTAATATTCTATTAAACAGTACGGCAATTAATACAATTTCTATTGTTTGCAGTATTCCTATTGTTTAACAATAAGAGTTTTTCAAAAGATTTAGGCATAAATTACACTAGGAAATGTGTTTAAACTGCCCCATAAAAAATCCCTGGTTAAGGGGGGGGCCGCCACCCCCGCCCCCGCCCCTAAAACCGCCACTGGCGAATGAATGGATGTTGTAATCACTGGCAATAGGTACCACAAAACAATACGACCCCTGTAATAATTTCCATTGTGATTATTTTACAATGTATTATATCTATGCTTTATTGATTTCAATGATTCTAGAAGGAATTTTCCTTTACACTACTTAAATTCGTTAACTAACCTCTCCTCAAGAAATTGTTCAGAACAAGTACTTTGGGTATCTGGAAGGTTCCTTCAAGCTGTTTCACTTCTCTGGGGGTTTCCAGGAGTTTAAGACAGGCCATCTGGATATCCCTCATCCGGGAAGCACCTCTTCCCGGATAAGTGACACTGTAAACCAACCATATACAATCCCATCTCATCATAGACCATTCCAACCAAGCTTTGCTATCCTGAGCTTCCTCACTCCTAGATGCTGTATCTGTACCCTCTCATATCAGTCGCCGAGGTAGCTCATAAGATGGCCTCTCTCAGGCTGCTCCTTGGTCGCCGAGTAGAAGAAATATTGTAGGTGCAGAACATTCCAATTAGCTGGTTCTTGCTGTACAAGGTACCCTAGATAGACAAATTTATTCCGTTGAACCGTAGTAAGGCTACTGGACTCTTAAAGCTTGTTTGTAAAACAGTGTAAGGGCAAGTGCGTACTTCATCTAGACATTATACCAAGATCTCGATTATTCCATATGGAACAGCTCTCCTTTGAATTACACTATTATCAATGGAGTTGTCATCTTACCCATCTCAGTTGAAAGTATATTGAATCCAATATAATCGTTTTATTCTAATTATTATTTAAATTAGTAGGCTAATCAATCGGTTCGTTTTGATATGATAATCTTAATAGAGTTGAGTTAGGTCTGTATAGTACTCGGCCTATAGACAGGTATCCTGAAATGAAAACCAGGCAAATTAAACCCATAATAATATCGCGATGATAAGCTCTCCAGAACAGCTATGCTGGAGCAGCCATGCATTCTGCGGTACAAAGGTATAATTAGAATAAAAAACTCACAAAGTAAACCCATTTCAATAATTATTGCGATGATAAACGTAGAATAGCCAGCGGCACTGATGGAGAAAAATGCATATGAACGAGAAATGCACACAAAGAGCGGAGAATGTTGTTAATTGGTTCTGTTTATTAGAATGAAACTGTATTTTTATTTATTGAGCGATGAGGTGGTTTTAGTGGCTAATAGATTTAGGTCAAGATTATGCTACGTTGATAGGTTTGACGATTGACAATAAGGTGGTGTGGAGCAGTGGGGCTGTGGAGTGGAACTTGTTTGACTTGCTGCGGGGTGTGGAGTCACCTTCCGGTCGATGGACTCTGGTCTGTCTCCCTTTGCTTGCCGATAGCTCATCACCAAACTGGAGCTGAGGCTGAGCTGAGCTGTCAGCGGTGCGGGTCCAGCCTGCCTTCGAGCAATCAATCTCGGGCTCAATTACGTCGTCTCCGTAATGGTAAATCGATGTTGTCGGAAAAAGGGAAGAGGACGTGGTCAGTGTCGGTATTCGTCCGTCGGAAGCTGCATTTTTCTCCTCGACGTTTCCTCATTGAAACACTACTTGCTCTTGTGTGTTTCGACTACTCCAAATAACTCCTAAAAACATAGAACTATATATATGCCATCCATTGCTCTTCTGTGTTTCGACTACTCCGAATAACTCGTAGATCCACACAACTATACACAGCACTTCTGTACCTGTGGAATTCACGCTGCTACGTGACGTGATGTTTCCACGAATGTTACGTGATGTCGGCGAAATTCCAACGTACTGAATCTGAAATGAACAGTAGTAATTTCGGAACACATGCTGTTCGATACGTGGTGGGTTTTTTCAATCTAAAATAGTTGAGCTGCTGTAATATCTACGAACACCTCTATCGAAAACCAACCGGTTTCCTGACTACTTCACATCAATCTTCAGAGTTGTTATGATTGATTGCAGTGTGCAAACATTGTGTTTAGACTAAAATCAGGCATGAAATCAATACTGATGATATGGTATCTTGTGGAATCATCTACAATAAATTCGATACGGTCTTGCACTCAATCTACCGATGAATCAGCGTATTTGATATTTTAAATTATATGATTCTCCAACTATCAATAATATACTAGTAAAAAGTAAATTTGTATGGTTTTTGTTGGTGGGTAGTCCCTTGCAGGAAGGTCCCATCAAGCCTGAATGTAATGCCTATAATGTAAGCCGCCAATGGGCCTTACGACTGTCATATTTCAGCTAGGACCGACAGTTTAACGTGCCCTATCAATAATATAGAATATGTTTGAAAGGAGGGGGTAATGAATGCTTATTTCTTCGCTTCAATTTATATGCTTTTATAGAGATGAGATATTTCTACAAATTCTCAATTATTCTGATCTAATTATATGTTGTATGTCTACAACATTGTGGATCATCACAAGAAATTACACTTATCATGATTGAACATGCAATCTTGAACTTGTAAGATACGTTACAGAAATCATTTATGAAATAAAATGACAAAGAATATACAGAATAGCTCAAAGATTGAATCCATTTTTAATAAGTGTATTATTGTGTGAGAGAGAAGTTCATCCCTCTGAAACGTATGAAAAGAGATTTTAACTCCTTGATGGATTCAGAAATCCAGCAATACATTATTAATATTTCATCAATACAACTTGTCGAATCTGAAATGAACAATAATAAATAGATCAACATAAGTAATACAACAATCCAATTTGCAATAATTAAGTACTATCCGTCTATGCATTCTAACTTGTAATTAGTCTATGTTGCGTTATAATCTTGCACCAGTCTAGTTTAATAATTATTAGAAATTTACATTACGCTGATTACGTTAGAATTCAGGACTTTGAGATTCATTCTGGTTGTTCAGGACTACTGTGATTTGATACTGAAATGAGAAAATTAACAGTTGCACAGTACATAGAAATGCTAATAAGTAGTAGATAACACCCACTCACAGCCTTGTCGAAATAGCTGTGAGAGAGGACTGTTAATCAACATTGTCTTACCTATTAAAATCGAATTATACGATTTATACTGGAGTCGGCGGTACATTAATAAGCACTCACAGAACCGTTATGCAAGCTATTACGGTGAGCGAATAAAAGTACAGTAATGTAATGAGAGTGGTGAGAAAACACCCACTCCTATGGAATTTTTGAACAACGAACTCCAAACTCTACTGGACATATAAGTCAACGGAATAATCTGAGTTGATGATCTGATGAACTAACCAATACATTTTTGAGAAATATCGCTTATACTGGAAGAAGTAGAAAATATCACACTCACTGCGTTAAAATATTGTTTATATGAGTCTGATAATGACTACTACAATCTCTTTATCATGAAAACCCTATCAAACTACTCAGTCATGTGTTTGAAGATTTACCTTCCTATACAGAGTTGGTGAAAATTATGGAAACAGCTTAATATTTTATTAACAAGGGAAATTTGACGATAGATGTGATTGGGGATCATATTCGAATTAAAAAAATACTTCTCTATCGCTTCAAAATTTAAATCCGCCATCTTGGTACCGCCATTTTGAATCCAACTTCATTTTATTAATCGGGAATGTGGTCATATGATACATGATTTTTAAACAGAATTTCAAGAGAAAATGAATGGTGAAAACCGCACCAACCCTGTATAGAAAAGTGTTTGTAGTAACAGTTAATTTCCATTAAAATCAACAAAACCATTTTTGTTCTATGACACAGATCATGTTATTACAGAATGTATTTTCACGTGATAATAATGAGATCAACTATGGTAGCTCGATGAAAACAGAGGAATCTTGTCAGGGAGGAAAAGGTATCATAAATAAGTTCAATGACTCAAACTAAGATTGATTTCAAATTGAAACAAGTGAAAAGTAACAGGCATAATTCATTGGGGAATTCAGATATAATATCTGTGAGAATAATAAAGTGTCTGACTTGTTTAAAACGTGTTTCAACTGTACCGTTGTCCGAAGAGCATCATTTATTAGTAATCATTCCTATAAAATATGATATCGAGGTAGACAAAGCATCTGTAGTATTTGTTGTAGCTGTTGTGATATTATAAAAGTGCGTACAGATATACGCGCCGCGAACATGAGCAATTCAATTTTAATCAGCTGACTATATCTGTATTTTTACAGAAAAGGTAAGATACAGATATAAAAAGCTTGGCATCAGCTGATTATAAGTGAATTGCTCATGTTCGCGGCGCGTATATCTGTACGCACCTTAAGACTGGACGTCTGGTCGTCTATTGATGGTCTCGTATCAGGTTTGAGTGAAAATCATCGAAATTGCGTCTTCGGGTGTCTTGTTTGAGACGAGAATTAGCTAATCTAATTTGGGCGGACCTTTCCTCGTTATCGAGCCCCGGGATGATTAGAGGCCGGCCGGAAATTTAATTATCGGTCGAAAGTAAGAGCGGCGATTGAGGAAACATGGCTGGACACATCGTTATTATGCTAGTGTGATGCTTGTTCGTTCAAATGAAATAGAAAGGTGGAAGAAACAGATGCAATAGTGCATTTTAAAATTAACATCTTCAGTTGATTCCCTGCGGTTTTCCGAAGAATGCCGAGAGCAGTCGACGTTCGGAAAAGTCAGCTGACGATTTTTCTCCTGATTATACTTTCTTCTCTCCTCCCGTAGTGCGTCAAATCTGATTGCGGCAGTGAAATCAAGTGAAGTGCGGCGCGGCGCTCGTCTCATTGCAGACGCCTCCCTTCGGCGCTCCGCTCTATTAGCTTATCTCGACCGAGATTTGCATTGCGACCGGAACAAAATCTATTAGTCAAAATAAAGATTAAACATCTGATGGCTCATCCTGCGTACTTACAGAAGAAAGAGAAAACGTCGAGTATAATAATCGAGTAGCAGAGTATCAGTCTCAGTGAGAAATTCATTCACTCAATCACAAATACACCAATATACTTTCAAATCAGATAAAACCAATCAAACAAACGTACAATCATAACAGATTGATGAAGATCAATTTATTATAAGATAAATGAATCTTATAATATATATCGATTATAAAATTATAATATATCAATAATAATAATTATAATCGATATAATATATTATCGATTATTATTATTATGTAAACATTCTCACATGAATGAATACATATCAATATTTGAAAAAATTCTTCTGAAGGATCATGTAATATTGTTGTGGGTGCTCTCTGAGAACAATAAGCTTTTGAAATTCTAACCGCTGATCTCTGATATTTTATTATTGTAGTTGATTTTGTCTTGATTTGATAAGTGTTATGCTGCTTCAAGTCTTAAATCGAACTCCTTTCGAGTTTTAATCGAAAATCCACAAAGCGATGCTTTTCCCATTTGATATTATTCTAGATTCAGGCAATTATTATTATGTTCCAAATATTGAAAAATTTTGGAGTTGCACTGTTTTCAAATTACATACAAGAAACATATTTTGATTCCCATTCATACCTTCAATTTACTCTTGTTGTTCTTCTACTGTACAATAAAGTTGTATTTTGGACGAAGTATTGATCTGAAAAGAAGAATTTACTGTTAAACTTTTTTGTCAATATTATGGTTGTTTTCTAAGTACTTATTCAATTAATTTGAACAAATATGTTTGCTTTATTATGAGGACAAAAATATTCATGATACAGTATTTGTACTTTCTTGGGTAAAGTGAAAAAGTGAAATTTCACTATGTTCACGTGCTCCACGTAACGTTGTAGACAAGGATGTTTTACTGTCATGTTTGGTCAGTGTAACACACCGTGACAGAAAAGTGAAACTATATAATTCATATATGCTGCTTCTCTGTTTACAAAATTAGGCCTCTTGTTAGTTTTTACAAACTGAGAAAATTGTGAATTTCCGAGTGATTCCATACTGGGAGAAAATGCTTCTCTCAAATAATTCAGGAACCAGTCAAAAGGTATCGCGAGGCATCGTTACGAGTATGGTATTCTTTCATCTCTAAAGACATAGGGGTATATTACAGGAGCATTAATCATTCGAGAATAAACTCAAAAAATGTTTCATTCTTATCTTAAAATGAGAATTCATACTTTTCTTCCCTCACTCCCTTGGTCAACTTCATTGTCTTTCAAGAAAGTTATAAGAGAAGTATATCAAGAACTCATTTTATAGTAGCCTAAGATTTGTTCAATTATTACTATTTTTTTTTTCATTCATTTTCCAAGTTGAAAATTCGGATTCCTGTTGCACTAAAGATTCTCCATGAAGAATATTCCAGATTGTATTTCACGGTTTCCCATGTAGAAGAATACTGAACGAAACTGAGGTACAAGTCTCAGACACTAAGTTAATCCAACATAAAAACTCATAGTTTTGTATAATTTGTTTTTTTTCGGTCCAATAGTTGACATGCATTTCATTTTTAATTCCTCCAGTATAATTTGGTAAGCGAGATTGAAACAATAGCTCCAAGTTCATTCTTGATACCCAATTTTCGCATCTTAATATCCTCGTGCACTCTCAAGAACGAAATCTTCATATAGAAAAACGTGCCTGTCCTTCTAGTTGTCGTGATCAGGTATTATACATTAGAAATGCTGGAGCTGGAAATTCAAGATTAGAGCCGCGACGCGTCCTTACCAGTGCCGGTACAGAAATCACAAAATGTCAAATTTACGGAAAGAGAAAGTATTTTCGCTATTCATCTGACGCATTGTAGGGTCGGCTGCAATTATACAATTTTATCCAGAAGCTTCACTGTCTCTCTTTCTCTCAAGCTTCAATCCCTATGTGATAGCAACTGTTTCTCTCTTGTCGCTCGTCTTTGACTAAGGAGCGTATCGTTGTGCACCTGATGTAGTTTTCAGGTTGGCTGCTCCTGCTTGGACATCATCAAGTGGTGTGTGGATGACGTAGTTTGGAAGATTGTGGCCCTGCTCCTGCCCCCCTGCCTCCTACCCCCTGCCGTAGGTGAGAGTTGATTGAGTGGTTTGCTTGTTTCAGCTTTGGGTGAACAATGTCTAGTTTGCCAGCTGACGATAAATAATCGCTCAAGGAAAGTGCAAGCGCACAGGATCAGTTTCAGCTTCACCTTTACTGATTATATCAGTGTGGCACATTGTTATGTGAAGATTTTCTACGGCGCTATGGAACGTCTTGATGAAACCTTTGATAGATAGATAGATAGGTAATTTCCTTTTTGTATCACACTTTAAATTGTTAAAAGTGTTGTGGGCGAAGTTGAGACAATAATAGCACCCTCTTCCACTTAACCCAAAACCCAACTAGGTTGGCCATTAAGTCGTATGTTATACTTTATAGGTTTTCGTAAACTTTAAATTTCTGGAAATTTTCCAGAGACTTTTGTAAAATTGCATTTAATCATTTTGTACATGAATTCACTAAGGGTCATTTGCACAGTCAAAGCTTAAACTCGATTTAATCAGCTGGTGGCTTAAACTCAAAATGAAACACATTATAACAAACTAGACTTGATACGGATTTAATCCAGTTTAAAATGAAATTTAGTTAAAACTATCACTGTGCAAACGGCCCTAAGTATCACAAAGTTGATCTGTGGAATCATTAATATCAATAATTGAAAACCAAACGTTTATTTGTTGTTTTATTGCGGGTGACGCCTACACGCACATCGATTTTTGGACGTACGATCTTTGCCGTCCTTATGAATTCTATCAGATTAAACGGAATTTGACAAACATCATCTGTTTGACATAATCTGCTTAATCTAATCGAATTTATAAGGACGTCAAAAAATCGATGCGTGTGTAACTAAGCTTTTTGCTTAAAATGAGTGGCTGATTGATCAAACATCCTTGCTTACCGGTGGGATTCGAACCCACGATCAGGCAGAGCCTAGCAGGCTCCATACCACTAACTACACCGGTCAGTAAGAATATAGTTTATCCAAATCCACTGCCACTTCGTTTATGCGAGCGTGTAGTTTCTTATAGACTTCTCTTCTAGATAATAAGTAGCCTATCATTTGCGAGTACAAGCTCCTATTAGAAAATGGGAAAATCTGGTGGCACCTTCCCCTTCCTCCAGTAAAATTTTGGTTCTATGTACAGTTGCCCACCTATCAAATCTCACTCTCAATTGAATGGATGTTTAATGTGGATCTCAATGGATTGAGATAATAATTACAACTCAGATGGAAATCCCTCATGTTGCAACTGTATTAATCTTTGTCAATATTTCTGATGTATTTGAGTATCGTATGCAATACGATAAGTTCCATAGATACCATAAGTTCTATGCAGTGCCTAGCTTTAGTCTTGAATGATTATGAAAGTAATTAGTAATCAGTTGACAGTGATATCACTATGAGCTGCAGCTCCTTGCAGAATAATGTTTAAAATATCCTCGGATATCTCAGTAGCAAGTGGTGTAGGTTTCCGTACACTCAATGTCCACAGTCTTTGTAGTAAAGCATTAGATCGTGACTACTGCTGGCCCATCAACAACTTTCTTCCATTAAGAAAGAGCTCGTGTTCTCTGATCTGGAGACATAAAATCAAATGTTCACTTGCTCTTGTGAATATCAGTACCAGTCTCCACTGTCGTTGCTGCTAATCCACGACAACTGGTTGTCAATATTGTGGATTCATTGGAGTCATACCTTAGTCAGTCTTATTTACTTTTTTTAAATCCTTCTTCTTCTTTGAATGGTCCTGCTTTGAAATCAATGGCACATACAAGCTGTGATTGAATATTCAACCAACACTGAATAGTTGGCAATAATAACAGTGAAACGCAAGCTTAAAGCTTAATGAATGTTATTCATGAAGCGAACCTGTCCCCAAAGTCACTGATATATGATAGAATTTCTATTCATAGTGTAGTAAATTTGAAGCGTTTTCTAGTAACTTGTATCAGTACCACTCAAGAATCTAATCGTTTTGTTTGTTTGATGTAAGAAAGAGGTCATAATGATGCGATTTCTGTTTTAAAGGACATACATTTTGTGAGTTCTACTCTCACAACTGTTGTTAAACAGGGTTGGAGATTGATTGATTAATTGCTTTTATTAAGGGCGCAGTTAGGATTCCAGGTCCTCTCTGCCACACAACCTAGAAGAAGCATAAATGTACTGACTGGAGAAAATAGATGTCAGCTACAATAATTTATTTTCGTCTAAAGCCAGTATAGCTCTTTATTTTTTCGTGGTATTTTTCTAAAAAATCTAGTATCATTTACTTTTAAACTTACAAATTCAAATCTTGAGATGAATCTTTTGCAGTGATAATCACTTTGAAACATGAACGCTTGTAACTCTTTCACAAAATGTTCTTATCAACTGAAGAATTATTTCTAGTTGGCATGAGATAGCATTTTTCCCAAACTAGGATACTAGAAAATCATGTGCGTTAAAGCTTGTGAAACTGAATAAGTAACTCGCAATCATATTAGAAATTTGTTCTTTTAGTTCATACTAATGCACGTCCATTAGTAGAAAACCTTGAAGATTACTCTAAAATACTACTACTAAAATAATGCAGTTGAACTGAAACAAGCTTATAAGTGAGTGGCACACCACAAGATTTTGCCATATTTCATACGTACATCCCATTTTAAATTGAAAGCACAGGGTTTTCATAAACCTATTATAATATCAAGTAGATCTGTTGCTTATCAGGTAGATGAAGTTTTCCATAAATATGTCTAATACCGATGAAAATTATTATTTTCCTTCTTTCCTCTCATGATTCGATTGCTTTAAGAATAACACTAATTCATTCATTCCACCATTTGGGACTAGAGAATAAAATTTAATGACATATAAACTGGTTCTCACTAATCAGAATGGGATTGCTTCTAACGCTCATAGACTAATTTGTTTCGTAGGCTCTGATGATCGGTCTTAGACCAAGTTCACACTTTTCCAAAACGAGTCAGTCATTATATTTTAGACTTGATATCATATTTTTGATTTGTGAAAACAGGATCTTGATAAGGCCCAATCGTTTAGATTATCATATAAGTAGAAATTTATTACAGTAGCTATCTACAAGATTCGATAGAGCGTTACACAGTTTACAACTCAATTAGTTTCTATTTTGATTTAGATGTGCCCCATTGTATATTAAATGGTTTACAGCTTATTAGTCCTATTTTGGAATAGGTGGTAACTATAAATTTTGGAATAATGTTGTTTAGAAATCGGCGGCACTGAAAAATGAGTTGATAGCGGGACCAAACACACACGAAAAACAAACGAGTGTTTAGATGTATGTGTGGCCGAAATGAGTGTGTATGAACTGTGGAGCCAATTTCGTTGGGAGGTGTTCCCACTCATAAATTCGTAGCAAAGTTGTCGATAACGAGTGAAGTCATCGTCGTTGCTGCTCTGGAAAGATCGCCAGTTTGACCCATAAAACAGGTTGCAGGAATTCGATTCATATGAAAGGATAGCAGCAGCATGGAGCAGGAGTGCAGAGGATAGATGAAAAGCAGATCAACAGCGTTCCCCAGTTGTCACAATCCATCTCTTCGATTGTTGGTCGAAATTATTTTCCGCCCAACTGGGAGAAAAATAAAATAAAAAACAGGTTCACCTCGAAACAGTTATGCTACTCGGACAGGAGCTGGATGTCATCCTCGCCGAATTTAAATCAGTGCTGTTGTCAAGTCAGAGGGCAGATTCCTTATTTGGCTGAGTTACAAGGAAGAATCGGACAAATAAATTCCACGTGATCAAATTTATTATAATGAGAAAACCTACAAGTGCACGGGTGCGACTGAAAATATGGACTACAGGTGTAACGGGGAGAGGCTGATATTTTTCATCACTCCCTTCTAATGAGAAGGTCAAAAATATTAGCTTGACGAATGCACTCAGCAATTCTTTACTGGATAGTGAATGAGGATAGTAAGTAATTGATGCAATTTTCGAAGATGGATCTACTGATCTTTGAAGATCATCGAAGTCAATGACTCCAATGATTGAGTAAGCTTTATCATTACATAAAATGAAAGGTCTCTTTTATTTTGATTGACAAATTATTTTTGTTCAGTTTTGTTCACAAATAGAGAGGAGGGTGGAATACTTGTACCAAGAATAGCTGACAGACTCATTTTGATGTCAAGTATTGTGAAGGAAATGGCGAAAGTAAAGATCAAAACTATCCTTCTCCTTTTTAACAACTCAAATTTAACCCATCTCTGAAACTAAAATGATTTGATTTGTGAGATTGAATAACTTACGTCCTTCTATTCGACTTTCTACATCCAAATGCACATTAATTTTTTTATTCAAGGACGAATTCTATCCTGTAAATGTTTTTTGAATAGGGAATGTTAACAGTATTGAAATATATTTGAGATCGATATCGATTTGCTTGGTATAAATTAATTGATTGTACTTGAAATAGAAGATTTTGAACATTGGAAAGCTATACTTGATTGCTCACACTCAATTCAAACGATGAAGTTTAAAAAACTAAACAGATCAGTTGACAAAATTCTTTCAGTAATTAATCCAGGCATGGGAATTAATTCATTTGAATAACTAAGAATTCTCTGTAGCATGGAATTCCTTTCAGCGTTTTAAAAGCGGAATGGCTAATGGAGAATTGATAAGCTATGAAGATCTATCAATAAACGACTCTCCATTTGAACATTTCTTCTCAGCATTTGAAGCATACTAAGTATCAAATCTTGATCTAGAGAAATTCAGAATATGTTGCTCATCTGCAAAAATAACGCAACTTGGATTCTGCTAAAAGTGTTGATGATTTCTCCTGAGAAATACCTGTGCATTTGCGTGAGGGACTTTCGAATATGATCATGGAACTTAGAATAGATCGTGAAACTGGTTTGAATTTGTAATTTGTTTCTCATTGTCAACAGGCTGAAGTTATCAGGTAGCTGATACCTGCTATTTTATCTTCACTAGATATTCTATAGATGCATTCTACAATCTCCTCCATAACTGTTTGCTGAAATGCTATACTAATCAATGACTGGTAGTTCCAATAACGCTTTTCTCCAAATGTTTTTCAATACACTACACCTGAGAGGGGCTTTTTCTGTGAACCTTTTATCAGGGAAAACTTTTTACAGATTATTTCATTCTATGCTTTGATGTATTTAGAAACACTTTTATGAAAATGGATTGATACTGTAATATATCTGAGTATAAAAACGTTGAACGAAATTTCAAGCACCTAAGTAACGAAAAATTCCATTTGTGAGTTATATCGGTATGTCATCACTTTGGACTTTTTACGTATCAGTTGATTTCAACAATCTGATATCATAATTATTGGAAAGGAAGGATGCCACACTGATCGCAAGCATCAGTGTTATTATTTCTGAATTAATAATTATTTATTAATGTGACATATGACATGTCAGGCACTGTACACTGATAATATCCATCACTGTGATTTACTATACATATATCCTTATGACTAAACAGAAAATTTCCTCCCATGTTGACGTCATGAGAAAATTTGCTCCTAGATGGAAATCAATAATTTTCCTTAAGTTCACAATAATATGGTTCAACTGACAATGATAAAATTGTCTATGAATTAACAATAAGCATAGTGCTTATTGTGATTTTGAATGATAAATCTTCAAGGTAAATTACCTGTAGCTTTTTCATCGAACACAGCATGTGGCCATCTAGAATGTACAGAAGATTACATTTTTTCTCTTTTTCCACCAACTGCACTCATTCCTACTACTATTACTCACATAACATACCTTACTCCTCTTTACCTGTTCTCGTACTTCAAGTATAGGCCTAGTAATTTCTCAATAAATCTTACTCCTTCCTAACCTTTCCCTCCATACTATACTGTACCGACAACAGTGGAGAGAACATGTTGAGAGAATGGAAAACTGAAGAATCACCAAAGCTGTCATTGCTTACAAGCCAGAAGGGTGGAGAAGTATTGGCAGACCAAGAAAAAGGTGGGAGAATGTTTGAAGGTGGAACAGGTATTTAATGCCTACCCCTGTAAGAAGACGACGACTATACTGTACATCACTAACTACTCACCATTCCATCAAATCATGATTTATTCTGTACAGTTTTCGAGAAGATTTTTTGTTTTTCTTTATGTACTTGAGAAGAGAACTAATTCTTACCAAATTCTGTAAGTGAGCTATTAGCGCGTAATTTACGCAGGGCATTTTAACACAGAAAGGATGCAATAGCTAGCGGTTTCTTCAAACGACATTGACAGACAGCCTAAATTCGTGCTGTGGGAAGAAACCGAAGATGGAGCGCGTAAATACGCAGACGCAGTCACTGCATGGGCGGCGGGAAGTGGAAATGAGTTTTGGCGGCTTCATTCCGACCCGATACTCATTTATTGGTGATGGAGAAGAGCGGATGAGCACTAAGAATGCTGCCGGTTGGCGAATGAAGAGTGTGGATGCTGTGGAAGCATTGGCAAGGATCCCGCATTTACCGTATACCGACCTGAAGTTAAGGTGCACACCGCCACTATATCTATACACCAGGTATATATTGTATAATCGGGTGGTGCACGTGAATACAAGCCGTCCGGTCAGAGTTCACTCTCCGCCAAAACGTTGTCACACTTCTCCGATAAGTCCAGTCCAACCAACTCCAATATCCAACACTGCCTCTTTTCCGCTAACGGTACTCAATTTCCAACCCTGTTCACGAACCTTACTAAATAATGTGATTCATTCTATGACTCTAACGACACTGGTAGGAATGCAATCAAATTACCCCTGGAAAAATAAAATCCCGACCGGTTTTATAAGAGTTACATCATTATCAGGTGTTATCGTTCGTGGATGTTCTGTTGTAATTCAGTTTTATTGCTTTGTAGCCATCACCTATTTTCTGTCACGAACTCAGGTTGACCGGTGCATCAAGTAGAGTAACTCATGTATTATTCAGTTTTCGTTGAATGAATTCAACGAACGAACAATTTTATTGATAAGTTTTCTTACCAAAATTATGGACTTAAATAATAAATCTCTTAAGGTGCGTACAGATATACGCGCCGCGAACATGAGCAATTCTCTTTTAATCAGCTGACTATATCTGTATTTTTACAGAAACGGTAAGATACAGATATAAAAAGCTTGGCACACTGATGTGAATGAATGTTCTCATACTAGTCTTTATAGAATTTGGGAAATAAGGTTTCAATATAACACTCGTTTACTCCAAGAAGCTTTAATATCTGATATAATTTCGTCTTCGAATTTCACCAAATACAGTACTGTGAACGATAAATAAGTAGGATAAGTGATACAATTGAAATTATTTTTCTTTCAATAATGGAAAGTAATGACTAATCTCTCAATTATCACCAATTTATTTGATCGTGTGTGATGTGGTATCATTATATTTGTTATAAAAAGTAATTGACTTACAACCTTGGCCTCCTCGAAAATGACGTTCCATATTTTGTTTCTGTCGGCGTCCTTACAACTCCATCCGTTAATGTCTCATGCTCTTCAAAAGCATTTCACATCCTTCGCTTTCACGGACCTCTCTCTCCTTTCGCCGAAAGTTTCTCTGTACTCTGTACATCTTCTTTATTGATCTTGAATAATTCATTATCTACTATTCAGTCATACAAACAACTCAATCAACTTGAATAATGGCTCATTTATTTAGTACCTACTCTTGTCTTTGACTTCTGTTTCCACTACTCACTACAATGCACCTATTCTACCCAGGAAGCACACGCAAGCAAGTTGCAGCTTTCTGAAGAAGAAAATAACTTGAATTATCAAACGCTAATATAACGAGCTCCTTAGAGTGAATTACTCTACTCTAATATTGGCATTGATGCCTATAAACACTAACGAACGAACACAATGAAAATCAGTTTAAAGAATTTCGCAAAATAATAACTGAAAGATTATTGATCAGAATTAAGATGGAATGCGACTTTAATTCTGATGTAATATAAGATTCAAGTGTGAGCTAGACAGGAAGTGTAGGAGGGGGATGGGAGAATTGTGAAGATGGAGTTTGAAATTAACGAGAGAAAAAGAACCAATCACAGACCAGGTGAAGACTAGCAAGTCACGCCTCCCAGCTCCGCCTACTCGTTCTCTCATTGGTCGACAATTACTAGTTCGCAATTCTGCAACTACACCTTTTCAAAATTTTATTTGAGAAAGTATCAATTGTATTTGAGAAAATGTCACTTGTAATTGAGAGAATGTCAGATGTAGATGAGAATAGTCAATTGTATTTGGGAAGTCATCAAATGTAATTGAGAATAGTGAATTGTATTTGAGAAATCGTCAAATGTAAATGAGAAGATATCAATTGAAAATGAGAAACTTTTCCGATTGACATGTCGTGGCTCTCATGTAGCCTACAGTACAGGTTTGATTTGAGCAAGAAATGATACTGTACTAAGTACACAGTATTCCAATATTACTACCATAGCCTTTGCATGGGAGCAAATTGATATTTTCAATGGTGAAAGTATTTCATGTGGTGAAGTATGATTAATAAGTATAATTTCTATGTATGTATTGGCAACGCGACTTTTGTCCCTAAACATTTTGTGAAATACCGGTATTGCATTTGATGAAGATCAAATTCTCTATTTCACAGCACAATTGAACTTATCATCAATCAATTGAGTCTCGTGATCAACAATTTGGCAATTCTTCAATGGATTTTGGGGCTTGAAAATATTTTTTTTTCAACAACTAAACGTCTTATTAGAATATTAAATATATTATCATATTATTTTTCTTTCAATAATGGAAATTAATGACTAATCTCTCAATTATCACTAATTTATTTGATCTCGTGTGATGTGGTATCATTATATTTGTTATAAAAAGTAATTGACTGACAACCTTGGCCTCCTCGAAAATGACGTTCCATATTTTGTTTCTGTCGGCGTCCTTACAACTCCATCCGTTAATGTCTCATGCTCTTCAAAAACATTTCACATCCTTAATTCGCTTTCACGGACCTCTCTCTCCTTTCGCCGAAAGTTTCTCTGTACTCTGTACATCTTCTTTATTGATCTTGAATAATTCATTATCTACTATTCAATCATACAAACAACTCAATCAACTTGAATAATGGCTCTTAGTACCTACTCTTGTCTTTGACTTCTGCTTCCACTACTCACTACAATGCACCTATTCTACCCAGGTAGCACGCAAGCAAGTTGCAGCTTTCTGAAGAAGAAAATAACTTGAATTATCAAACGCTAATAAAACGATTTCCTTAGAGTGAATTACTCTACTCTAATATTGGCATTGATGCCTATAAACACTAACGAACGATGAAAATCAGTTTAAAGAATTTCACAAAATAATAACTGAAAGATTATTGATCAGAATTAAGATGGAATGCGACTTTAATTCTGATGTAATATAAGATTCAAGTGTGAGCTAGACAAGAAGTTTAGGAGTGGAGAGGATAATTGGGAAGATGGAGTTTGAAATTTACGAGAGAAAAAATAACCAATCACAAACAAGGTGAAGACTAGTAAGTCACGCCTCCTAGCTCCGCTTAGTCGTTCTCTCATTGATCGACAATTACTAGTTCCCAATTCTGCCACTGGATGACAGCTGTTACTGGCTTTTTCAACAGTCTTTCTATCTCTTCTTCTTCCAATTCTTCAGTAGAGTGTTAATATTTGGAGGCCCTGTAATTAATTACGATCAACCTAAAGATGTGACAGAAGAGTAACCTAATTAATGAATAATAATGAATAATAATGGATCTGGCAACAGTCCCTTCCAATGGGAAAACATTAAGAGTGATGTAAATTCATTGTATAAACTGATTTACAAAAAAAATTATTCCAGGAATGCGAAAATACTCGAGATCAAATGAGGTCATATCGACCTCGCACGAGTAATAACGAAACTAAATTCGCCCAAGTGGGGTTGATACTGTAAATCTTGCTTTTTTAAATTTACAACTTGAGAAATATCTATGATTACAAGCATTACAAACTTGGCCTGCATTAAACGAACACGTATTTCATTGAATTATTCACAGTAAAAGACTCAACATTTAATGAACACATAATAAATTATTAATCAAATTATCACCATGAATAAACAACTGAAGAGAATATTTTGTGAATATTTGGTTCAGTTTTTATGTAAAATAAGTTTGCTAAGTCTTCTTCGTACAGTATAGTGGACAGTATGGGTACAAAAACTATACTATACAATATTGAGTTATTATTGAGATGAACGTTTTCTTACCCAGAGCCCTATCTATTCTCGTCGTGCTTCATTGTAGAAAATTTAATCTTCCACTTCACGAAATAATAATCTTGATTTTGCAAATCGTGCGTTCCATTATTGAATGGAAAATGAAGGTTGGCTTTCACGTCTTGAAGATTTCAATTAATAAACGGACAGATTAACTATTATAACAAATTAGACGGCAATAACAAAATGTAATATGAATGAGTAACTGGAAAGGTGATAAATCTGATTCAGTCCACTACTACTGCACTGCTGGCAAGTCGCGAATTGTAGTCGATTGGCACCGGCTAATGGTCGTCTTCCGTGTATCGCAACAGTTGCCTATCATACGTGTAGCATCGAAAATCATTAGCGAATAAATCGAGAAGTTTAATTGGTCTGTGTCGACTGCTATTGCAGTGTGAATGTACGCTTTATTAGCCTAAGCTCTGTGTCTGCTCTGCTGACAGTCAAACTGGTTTTTGTTTCTTTGTGGGTTAATAACAAATGATATTATCTCTTTCGTGCGTAAAATTTCGATTCTGTATTTCATTTTGAACATCACATACCGTTCACTGGCTCGAATCAGTTGCGTGAGTTGTGGAGTTGTAAAATAAATTTGTTGCAATTAACTGAAAAATTACTTCAATTTCTCCTATTCCTTTTATGAATCTTATTAACTGTGCAACTGTACATAGTGAATGGAGATTCACTCTTAACAGTGGCGTAACATTTTTCAGTTGGGATAGGTAACTGATTTTGAATCACTTCCTCTGTGTTTCTACACCGTTACCGATGTATCCATAACTATTATAAATGGGCACAGCCATGCTCAAACTCTCTCTCATATAATTGTAGACTATAAAGCTGGTATACTGAATGTGTATTATTTTCTTCACTATAGTTCCTGCCCTGTTGAAACAATATTGTCCAATTAAATTCATCAATAGCTCTACAATGGACTAATGATTTATGATTATGCACTATTCAATCGGAATAATCTGAAACTCTTTTATTTGATCTGAAGCAGGGGTCCGCCCACCCGTAATAATGAATATAAAGAAAAATCAGTATAGTTATTACAGAAAAAGAAACATTACAGTAATCAGAATTTTTGACAGTGAAGGTATTTTCGACGGCCTGACGGTGAAGTGAAAAGGGGGTTCAGCGCAAATTACCTTTTGAATATGAGCAGCAAAACTGATATTAAGTATCATGGGGTGTTTACTTAATCTCTTAACCTTACATTAACCTTGGCCCCCCCCCAAAAAAATTCTATATTCGCCACTGGTCTGAAGGAAACTTTCGAGATAATAGATATGGACAACCAAACTTGAAGACTCCTCCACAGAACAATAGGTTCCGTCGAACTCCAAATCCAAAGCCGGCTGAAATCCAAACCATGATACCAACCCAAAATTTGTAACAACTTTTCTTATTTTAGACTATGAAATCCTTAAAGATAACTATTTCTTCACCAATATAGAATTGTTTTTCCTTGTATTTCTTTCTCACAATTTTCAATTTCTTTGTATAGTGATTATTGTAATTTTTTTGATTGGGGAACAATTCTTGGAATTTTATCGTGTGCTCCCATATTTTGTGAATAATTAAATAAATAAATAGGATCCAAATCATGAAACCAACCCAGAATATATAAAAAATTCATATTTTCGGCTATTAAATCGTTATAGAGATCAGCCTTCAATCTGATCCGTCAGCCGGACTGGAGGCCGAAAATATGAAATATGAGAAATTTCTGTACTGCTTTGTCCACACGTGACGCATCGGCCTTCAGTCCGGACGGCTGGTCTTTCTAGAGGCCAATCTCTATATAATTTCTCCTAGGATGAAACTTCAAGAATCAAACTAATAGTAGAGTAACAATATAAACATCTAAATTTGAAAATCTACTTTGTGAAAATACTTGAGGACTGAAAATTTTGTGAAACTTCAAAAACCAAACTAATAGTAGAGTAACAATATAAACATCTAAATTTGAAAATCTATTTTGTGAAAATACTTGAGGACTGAACATTTTGTGAATTGAAAAGAAAATACTTAACCTATTTCGGACTATGTGTTATCTAAATTTGGGAGAGGAATAGCACAAGACTACCTTATTTTTCCTCTCCCTATAATTTTGATAATGTACTTATTGTATAAATGAATAAAGAATAATGATATAATTCAAATTATTGTGACTCCCCAGGCTTTTAACCGTAGAGATATTGGTTTTGGATCGTTATTTTATGTTTACCGCTGTGGTGTCATGATGCTTAGCACAATGCTCTCGAGAGTGGTCACGCTCCACTTGAAATGATTGAGTGGCGGTCGCTATCATATTTACTCTAACTTACGTAAATAGTTGGGTAATGCATTTTTTTGCGAGAACAAATAATATTGTAGGTTGGAAAGTGCACATTCATGAATAACTCAATTTTATGAAGTTTTCTTCAATCTATAGAACGTTCTCCTCCTTTTCCAGGGCATTGTTCTCGTGTTAACGCTATCTAATAACATCGCGTATCAGAAGTTTTTACCTGTTAAGTATTTTTAGTAGGATGTTCTGATAGTTTATTATGCTCAGTGGCTATTATTAAATAACATTTTCATAATGAAATATTTTTATTGTTGGTAATGAAAAGCTCTTTAAAAAGGTGACTCTCTGAGTTCCATATGCACCATCTACGTTTAAGGCTGAACCACGTTTACTTGTAGATATAGTTGAATTCATCATAATATGTTTCATTCGGGTTTAAACGAACAGCTACTCCGTTCAAACCGAGCATCTGCATACGGACGTAAGTCGTCATAGTCCGCAGTGCTATTCAGGGACGTAGGGATGCTAAGACGTATAGACATACCAAATCATAATGACGATTATCGCTGAGGAACTTATAAACCAATCATTCTAGAGACTGGCAGACAAAGCATTTTTCAATGATTCTCATGCAAATATCTTGGAAATTATCAAAGTCACGAACTTGAAACCGGTTACATTAGATTCCTCCTATATAACATTTTAAAGAATGTTTTACTATTTTTATAACCATGATTATATTCTATGGAATCTCATCATTTTTCATATTAGCTTTTCTTATTTCACAAACAATCCATGCATGATTATTGCAATATTCAATGATTTTATGGAAACCATGTGGAAAAAGCTCAGTCATTATAGTCAAAAGATTTCTTTCCTCTCTCTTTATGAAATACACATGAATGTGAGCTCTTTTGTTCTGAGTACCGGTATTTCCCTCAGTCATTATTTTTTCAATTTGGAAATTTTATCCAACGAATAACTAACTAGTTCCCTGGATATTTTCTATCGAGTTTTAATGATTAGCAGTCATTAGAAACTGTATTCTAATAATTATAATAGCAGAGAAAGCATACCACGAATGATGATGCTCTTTTGTTAGCTCAATGACCGAATGCAAGTATGAATGGGAAATTTAATAGGTTATATTGGTAAATCACGACTGTGAATCCTTATTCAGAAGGCAGCTGCGATGGAAGAATATGATTCGGATTAAGCCAGGCCCGAGGGTGTAGTCGGATTACTGGGAGGCTTTCCAACACGGACCTGCTTGAGCTACGAAGCTTTCTGCTTGAGGCATGATGAGTGAGCTATGGATAGAGCCGGGCGCTGCTTGCAAATGACCAGCGAGGTCAGAAAACGCGCCACGGGGTCGCGAAGGTCGCCTTTACTGAGTCTGAGATCGCCTCGCCCAGGTGAAGCGACTCATCAGCGATTCAGCAACAGCATTCGAACTTGAAAGCTAGTCTGGTCCCTGGACCCAACAGCTGGCTCACCTGTTCCCAGTCCCAGCTAGCATACATCACTACATTATCTATTCGAAGATGGCTCTATTCCAAAGAGAATGATGAATAGTGAACAGATTCACATCCAAGTAGTAGGCCCTGTAGAAGATGGAGAGTCCTACTTGACTAAATCTTCTAGTATTTTCCACTATATCTTGCTGTTTTACATTGATCGATGCCAACTGCATCTTGTACCACTTTATTGATGCTTTATCCAAAATATATCCTGAGCCTTCTTGACTGAATATTTTAGTATTTCCCACTATATCTTGCTGTTTCACATTGATTATTGCCAACTGCATCTTGTACCTCTTTATTGATGCTGTATCCAGAATATCTTGAGCTTTCTTGACTAAATATTTTAGCATTTTCCACTTCGTCTTGCTGTTTTACATTGATCGTTGCCAACTGCTTCTTGTACATCTTTATTGATGCTGTATCCAAAATATATCCTGAGCCTTCTTGACTGAATATTTTAGTATTTCCCACTATATCTTGCTGTTTCACATTGATTATTGCCAACTGCATCTTGTACCTCTTTATTGATGCTGTATCCAGAATATCTTGAGCTTTCTTGACTAAATATTTTAGCATTTTCCACTTCGTCTTGCTGTTTTACATTGATCGTTGCCAACTGCTTCTTGTACATCTTTATTGATGCTGTATCCAAAATATATCCTGAAGCTTCTTGACTAAATATCTTGTATTTTCCCACTTCGTCTTGCTGATTTATAATGCTCATTGCCAACTACATGTTGTACCTATTTATTGCTCCTGTACACAGAAAATTCTGTATTCTTTATTGATTCATACAATAAGTACATCATAAAAATGATAGGAAGAGAAAAATATGGTAACCTTGTGCTATTCCTCTCCCACATTCAGATAAGGTTAAAGATAGTCCGAAATAGGTTGTCTTGTAGTTGTTCACTTCATAAAATTTTCATTCTATATTCTGAATTCTGAACCAAACACGGTGAATGAAATAAAGCATAAAGCCTGATAGAGTGATGAAAATGGTAATCATATGAGTGATGATTTTCATATGAGTGATGATCAATGATATTCATGTACGTTGGTTATGAGAGAAAATGAATAAATGATATATTTAGTGAATAACCTGGTTTTCAGGATAAAAAATTGAAGTCGTGTGCTCTTGAACTGATTCCGGATCGTTAATGAGTTTCCAATGCGAGATTCAGCTTTGTCGTCGTCGTCTTGTTACAGGGGTAGGCATTAATACCTGTTCCGCCTTCAAACATTCTCCCACCTTTTTCTTGGTCTGCCAATACTTCTCCTCCCTATTCAACTTACCTATTTGAACTGCTAAATTCTAATAGTTATAGGTTCATTATATACAGTTATTACTTATATGATAAATCCATTTCATTCTAGTATCAAACGCATACTTTGATATAATTCCGAAAGTAGCTATGGGAAAGGTCAACAACGGAATGTGAAACATATCATTACCATTATGAAGAGCTTTCAAGGCGCTACACATGTCCATGCCCATACCTCATTCTGATTTGTTTGGAAGCATGTGTTCTGATCCCCTGTGCGGCAGCAGAGCCATTTGTTACACAGTGGGCAATGTCCTGTGACCCACATACTTGGCAAGTTATGGTTGGAGACAATCTGCACAAACGAACCATTGCGGGGTTCGTGTCACTGGGGAGTGATACGAGAAAGTTCCACAGGTGGGTTCCGTTTACCATCTAGGGATGTAGAGAGCACAGAGCGGTGGTGGACTGTTTTAACGGACTCCTCCGTCTTTCGGTCTCCTCTACGTACTTTGCGAGTTTTCATCGTTGTCGCTCTTCTATTAACGCTTTACTCAGATTCTAATAGTGCATTTTGCAAATACCGTAGCCTATCTATTTCACTCTCTTTATCATCAACTCTCCACATATACCTCTCTACGTGTCTTATACTCTATGAGAAAATATCTAACTACACCCTTCATTATTCTTGTTTCTTATTCAAACATCTTATTCTCCTCGTCCTCCTCTTTCTTCTCATCCTCCTACTTCTGTTCCTTCTCCTCATTCTTCTCATCCTCTCTTCTTCCATCTCTTCTTCTTCTTCTTCGTCTTCTTCTTCTTCATTATCTTCTTCTTCTTCTCCCCCCTCTTCTTCTTCTTCTCATTTCCTCCTCCTCCTTTTCCTCCTTCTCATTTTCTTAATTCTGTTCCTCTTCTCCACCTTCTCCTCCTTCTTATCTCCTTCTCCTCCTTTTCCTCCTCCTCATCCTTCTCCTCCTTCTCCCCCTCATCCTCCTACTTCTCCTCCTCCTCCTCCTCCTCCTCCTCCTCCTCTCCTCCTCCTCCTCCTCCTCATGTACTAGCCAATCCATTACGATTCCTTTCTTTTCCATCTGTTTACCTATTTCTTGTAATATATTAGCATAAAATAACTATTTTGTAGTAGTATAACTATTCTGTTATCCTCCTCCTCCTCCCTCCTTATCTTTATCCTCTTCCTCCAACTACTACCATTCCTTCTCCTCCTCCTCCAACTCATCCTCCCTCCCCATCGTTATCCTTCTTCTCCTCCTCCTCCTCTTCATCCTCCTCCTCATGCACTGCGATTCCTTTCCTTTTCCATCTGTTTCCCTCTTCTAACCTGTATACTTGTAATATATTATTGTACTAGCATAAAATACCTATTCTGTAGTGCCTCCATAGCACTCTATAGTACCATCCTCCTATTCTATAGTACTATACTCCTATTCTATAGTATAGTTCCTCCACGATAATACAAGCTAGTCAGAGCCCACTTCTTTAACTATATCGTCCCATGTATGAGGACTTCAGCACAGTAAACACTGTAATAGTCACCATACCTGTACTCCTCATGCATTCTGCGAGTCTCCTTATCAGTTTCGTTCGTTCTCCTCTCGGTTGGAGTGAGATCATCGTCGTGGGACTGAGAAGAGAGAGACAGAGGAGGAGAGGTCACGTTGGGTCAGTGGGTCCACGATCTGCCCACTTGCCGCACCCTCATCGCCACATACTTGCCAAAGGCACTGAGGCCAATGTCAGGGTTGAACTCTCGGTACATAACAGAAGCAGCTCTCCACTATAAACAAGCCAGCCTGTAGCCTCCTGCACTCACACAACATGATTAGCTTATTGAAGCGGCCCACTATTTTCGAAAACTTGGAGCTTCTTCGTAATTCTCCATCGAATCCTTTCTCTTTCCTCACATCCCTGCCCAATCTAATAAATAATTCTCTATCACGGTTTCTGTCCAACGATCAGCATCCTGTTAACTTCACACGCTGTCCCATTCAATTAAATTTATACATCAATAGCTCACCATTCTCTAGAAATGTGCAGTGAACACTTTCGTTGATCAACGTATCCAACTTTCTCTGTGAATATTTTAAAAATTGATCGTACAACTTTTTTGGTGTGGGTGGTTATAGCTTTTCATTCAAGGAACGTGTAGACTTCCCGACCATATTATATTTTTTCCTACAGTTACCTTGAAAAGTGGCCATTGCTGCACTGATTACAGAACGCAAAGAATCACTTTTCCGCTCTAGTGCGGGAAAAATTTTTCCTGCACTCCAGATTTGCAACATGGCAACGCAAAATACTTAGTAGGTTATATGGAGCACCAGTGCAGCAAAATCAAAATGAAGTTGGTAACAGTGACTGGGCTGCTATAGTGAGCAGAGGTGCAACGAAGCACAACGCGCAAATTATTATTTATATATATATTATAACCAAGGACAACGAGGACTTTAGGATTTTAGGATTAAGATTTTTATCAATAATAAAATTACACAGAAAAACATTTGATGCATTTCAGGCAATTTTACCCATAATTACCCACTTCTCATATTCAATGGTAACTGTAGGAAAAATTTAATGTGAAATACGTGCGCAAAGTTCCTCTGCTGCACTCAACAAACCATTCCGCCCTCGCCTACGGCTCGGGCGTAAACGTTTCTTTCGGTGCAGCAAACTGTTACTTTGCGCACTAGTTGCACAAATAACTATTGTAGTGTCTAATACTTATAACGTACATTCGTCTGTGTGAATGTAAGATGCTATTATTTTGAACGATATTATTCTCTACCGGTCTCATCATGCTATACATTTACTTCTAACGCTGCGTTTACACCAAAGTTATTAACAAAATGTTAATAACTTAATCCTTATAGACTCTATTAGATTGAACACAACTTATCATACACATGATGAACATATGTGTTTGTCAAGTTCCGTTAAATCTAATAGAATCTATAAGGATTAGGTTATTAACATTTTGTTAATAACTTTGGTGTAAACGCAGCTTAAGGGTCGCTTTCTCCAAACAAGTCAAACTAAAATTCAAGTTTAAACCATCAGCTGACTCAATTGAAACACATTATAATAAATGCAACCATACAATATAATTGATCGGGCTTGATAGTTACCTAAGCAAACCAACTTTGGAGAATGTTGACTGATGTCACAATAAAATATTATTTGATCACAATGACATTGAAAAAATGCTTTACTAGTTTCAAGCTATAATATCAATAATAATTTTAAAATCACTTTAGAACAAATTGTATTATCAGTAAATCACCAAACTGCAATTCAGAATGGCATGTGAATATGGAAAAATCATCAAATTATAGAAAAATCTGCCTGCCTATATAATATAAATTGGAAGAACTGTCAGTTCCTATTCTCCACGCAATGGGTGGCATGTGAAAAGTGCATTCTCGTGCAAATGCACAATTATTGCGGTCAGACCTCTCAAACCGTCCATTGGTGAGTTCTATAACATTCATACACAATAAATCTGCTGGAACGTGTTCCGTAATTGCTTCTTGATATGTATGTTTCACCCCATATTGATTGCGATTGGTTCACCTACTGATGGTGTATTATTTAATCTCGCGTTGCGTATGTAGGTTTTTTTTATCGTGATGGACATTCATCTTGTACAGTTTGTTTTTCCGCCTTGTGTGTATTCAATGGATGCACCTCGTAACCCACAATTTCCGAAGCTTATTGTTATCAGTTTGAGATTGATGTCGGCGTTGAGTGAGTTTCAATTACCGGCGATGATATAGCATCTTGTCAACGAATCGAATTCTCAGTGAATTCCGGTGTATTATTATAAAAATGAAATCGATTCTATTGCGCGACTTGCGAGTATGAGCTACTCTCCCATTGCAACTAGTTCACGCTGTCCTATGTTTGCCTTACTAGATGGATGTAGAGCTCTTGGAATCATTACCTGTTATCTAAGCTTAACGATTCCTTCGTCAATGCAAGTAAATTGATAGTAAATGTCAGTGAGATCAACCGTTTTCTAAATTTTAGGCACATAGAGAATTGATATTAATATGACTTGATCAAATAATTGATCGAAGTAACATGAAATCCAGTTCAGTAGTGCTATGTAACCAGAAAAGCAGAGTATTCGAACAAGAATTTGTAGAATCTATGAATATAATAAAACACATTTTTGCTTTCTCTATATTGACAACTTTTGGAAAGTAATGTGATTCCTATTAATTTGTGTACTCGAAATTCTGTAGATGATTGCCTTCATTTATCACACTTGAAAATATTACAAGTAGGCGAAGTTAAGGCAATAAGAAGCCCCTTTTCCACTTCACCCAAAATTCTATTAGAAAAATGAAAATACCTTATACTTAATCATAAAACTTTAACAATGAAAAACTAAGTAATACCATAGAGCATAGAGGAACAATAGCGTAAGTAGATATCCCATGGTATAGGGCGTTTATGTCGCAACTATTACTGTTGATCTCAAGCCGATTACTGGTGATTATTGTCGATTTTTAGTGTTTTGTTGGGGTGAGAGTGTATGAACGGCACAATATGAGAGACTACCCGTGTCACACAGCTTCACGGGAAAGCATTACATGAGCTATCGGCTTGAGATAACAGTAAAAGTTGCTACATAAATGCCCTATACCATGGGATATACTTATGCTATTGTTTCTCTATGGTAATACTTCGATAATAATATTTACTTAATAATATTTCGATGATGCAAACACATTTTAATAGAGTAAGTGAGTAGTAAGTAATGGTAGTGGAGAGGAACTAAAATTATTGGAAGTTGAGTGAAATGCAATACTATTGCAGTGTAATAGTGCAAAACCGGAAACTTCTGGATTTAAACATTAATTTTCATCGAAATTATTGTAATTTAAACCTAAAAATTTAACGTATTCTGATAAGAAATGCGGTGTATGAATTCTTCTGTAAGATTCAAGTGCTCTAAACAGAGGAGTGGAGAGGAAACACTCGTGAATGAGTCTTCTCAATTCGGAAGTAGAAGTAGTATGATTTATAGAATCGGAAGTAGTGAATCTGATGAATGCGCCAGAGAGCAAATAGTTCCAATGACTGTCTCCGATTCAACCGCGAAATGCCAATCGTGCACGCCTCCGATCATGTCAACAGTTCTATTGAACAGCTTGCGACAATTTTTTCTCATTACGAAACAGACTTTCATAAATTTATTGTCATCGGATCATTATTGGCTAGGAGTCTGGTTCCACCAAGTTAAATGTATGATTATACGAGCCAACACTTGTCTGAAATGAAAATGGGATACAGAAATAATGTTTTCTCAGGATAAAATTTTCTTTCATGGATCGAAGTTCTAAATTTTATTTAGAAAATTCTCAAGAATGTAGAATTATATTCTATGAAATCTCAGTCAGTTTATCATAATGATCAGAACATTTTCATAGTCTCTTATCATCCTGTTTGGACGAACCTGGGTTCTAATGGAGGACCGAGCAAATCAATGAACCTAAGATCAATGAACCTAACCATGATAAACAAGCCTGAATAAAGAGATTTTCGGAAAGCCACCGTATGGGTCAACAACATTGATGTAGATAATTTCCATACTCATATCAGAGTATCAAAAATTTTTTCAGTTTCAGAATGTTAATACCAGTTAATTGTCTCCAGTTCATTAACAGCGTATTGGTAATAATTGCTTATCAATCTTTGGCCTGTTGTACTATCATCCTAGTACTGTTGTACTACGAAAAATGCTAAATGTCTCCAACTCAATTTAATCTTTAATGGTGAAGATTGTTATGATTGTAGACAGTAGAGCAACCATTATGTACCAGTAAAACATCTCACTTCCATGTTTTATGATTAAAACATCATCAAACATCTTACTTTTTCAAACCTCTTGTGTGGGATGAGTAAATTGCTCTTAAAATTTACAACTGATCATGTAACTGGTACAGTAACACTCTGTAATACATTTGTGCTCCCATAAATTTCACTTGATAGATCTTACAGGAGTTTTTTAATTTAATGGCAGCTTGAACTAGTTTCGGTGTGCACGATTGTCTGTTGGTAATAATGATTCATAACTTGATAGTCATAAAATTGTTTATGAGTCATAAACAGCTTCGCAAAGAGAAGCAGCTGAAGTCCATACTTTCAGTGCTTACATACTGATCGATGTTACACAAGAATTGAAAAGAGCATACTTCATGAGAGAATTTGGAAGTTAGTATAGAATACAAGTACAGTATAAACCAACCGTCTACAGTGAATAAATCACTATGAAGTCATAGTATCTAGTTTGTTGACATTTGGAGATGATGGAACAAGTATTTCAATGTTTATCTCATTTCCAGTTGAGAGTTCTTGTCGGACAAGTTATTAGCACACAGGAGTTTGACTTGAAAGTTTCAAGCTTCAAGTCCTCGAGCCTGTTATTTCGTAACAGTAGAAGATTCATAAAGCACTAAAATTGTGGTAGTAAATAAATTATTACAGCTATCGTAAGATTTATTCACCTCTAGGAATATCAAAAACACTCACATTTCAAAATACTGAAAAGAGATCGATTCAGAATTTAAACTATATGAAGTATTATTTCTTTTAATAGTTGATATGAATTTAGTAACAACACTTGCCTTTCCATCCGTGCAGTTTCAAGTTGGAACCACTCAATTTCTGACATATTTCGAGATTCTTTCTGAAAATTGCTAATCTCTCTTTGAAAATCCTTGATGCAATGCATGAACTACCTTTCACTGAAAGACGCTCATTATATTCACAGTCTGGAGTATTAAGATATTAATTCTATCTTCAAAATAAACTTGAATATATTTTAGTATTGTATTTATATGTTGATATCTTTATTTTATTGATTTTCTTCAATTTGTAAACATACTAAGTGCCGGTTGCACAAAAGGCGGTTAAATTTTCATCGTGATTAACTCTACGAAAACTAATCAGAGAAGCCGTCAAAAAGGCCTTCTCTGATTGGTTCTCGTGAAACTAATCACGGTTAAAATTTAATAGGCTTTTGTGCAACCGGGCCCAAGGGTCTTTTAGACCATGATTCATTGTGGCAGATGATGTTTTGAATCTAATCAACATGAATAAGTGGGTAAAATGTAACACAATGTCTTAATTCTGGTTCAAATATAACAGTATTCAAACTGATGCGATGCGATGAAAACGGAACGAGAATTATCATCCTTTTAACATTTAACAGTCAGGGGTCTGGTTAGTAGGTAATTCATCCGATTGCTAGGGAATGTATCACTCCCACAACAACCCGAAGTCTCTTTTGTATTTTCCATAGTGTCCTCGATGTTAATCTCCGTGAAAATCATCTCACCTTCTCGATCAAAAAGCAAACCAGTTCGTAGTGCTCCAAGAATGGCCTCGATTGAGTTTCCAAATTATGCTTGAAAATGTGTTACAAAATGTTGAGTGGTTTGAATGAGAATGACTACTGATAACGTATTTCACTAGGGCTACTTGATTCAATTATTATTTATTATTATTAAACGAGAATCCCAATTAAATGCTGTAATTCACCACGAAGACTTCTGCTACTGCAAACATTGACAACAGGGTAAACAGCTAGATGGAACAGCTACTTGATTTGTTAGTTAGAAATATTTCCATAGTATCCTTTTTTTAACTTTTTATACAATTACAACTCATGAGAAATATTACAGTCATCCAGTAATAGCAGTGGTGCCTACAGGCTAAAGGAGGGGGGGGCGGTGGATAGCTGTGTCATTGAAATTCATGTGGTGGGAGGGGGGGGGGTTCAAAAACTATTCTTGTGGGTAGTGAGTCAAATTTAATCAACAGTAGAATTAGGAAGAAAAATAAAAATCTCAGTAACCTTTTTGAATTATTTAATCACAACATGTTTCGGACATTGATGCCATTTTCAAGTGATATGAAGTAGATAAATAAATACTTCTGTCCGAAACATGTTGTGATTAAATAATTCAAGAAGGGTACTGAGATTTTTATTTTTCTTCCTATTTCTATAAAAAGTAGCCCTATACAGAAAAGATATAAAGAATTAACAGTGCCTAATATAACTGAGGGTGCCTTATTTATGGGGGCTTGTACTAAAATTGGAATATGGAGGGGTGGTCACCTTGGTGATAGTTTCCAACTCTCTTGCTGTTTCCACATTACTGGCTCAAGTCTCAACAATGAGCAGAAGATACGAATATGAAAAGAATGAGAAATAGGAATCTTTCAAAGAAGAGTATTACGAGGTGAAAGAGGAGCAGAGATTCAACGATGGGAGTGACTATTCTATAATAATGTCTTCATATAACATTAATGCCGTTGGAAGTTGAGCAATCTCACGTTTTAGAATCTAAACTCAAACTTTTGAAGAGGTGTTATTTTGTTATCTCATTCAAATTAATAAATGCTTAATGTCTTACTTCACACATCACTCTACTTGCTAGTTTGGAACTGAACTATTCAAAACACCTATTTCTTTCAACATATAATTTCCTTGTCACTCTTTTTGCACTTTGTAAATTGATAGACACTTCATGCGTGATCCCGATTTTCAGTCCAGTTGTTACAAACTAGGAAATGTCTTCTTCTGTTGATGTCATATTGGGTGCAATCTACCTAGATTTGGAGATGGGAGGCTTTTGAAACTTATTGTGGACGTTCTTGAGTGAGTTGTGGTTTGTGAGTTCTCAGGAAAATGAGAAGGACTTCTGGGGATTACGGTCGAATGAAGCATATATCTGGTTATCTCTCAACAGATAGAGTTGTTATTTTTTGGGGTTTTTGCTTGTATGGGCGGAGTATGTCGAGGCGGATGCAATCTATCATCAATGTACTGATAGGAAGAATCAGGCACTCATACTTCACTCAGCCGGAGATAATTATCATGATCAATTTGGTGCCTGTCCGAACTTTCGTAAGGAGCGTGTAAGTTCAACGATGAGAATGACCAAGAGTGAGACTGCAAGAGATCGCGTTCTCGCTTCTTATTGGCGGTTATCGATTTGATTTCACCAATCGCAGGTATCCCTCTTGTTCGAAGGCCATGCGTGCGACCCTGTTGCTATGATCACGTCGCGACTATTAATTGCGAGCGCCAGGGAGGGTCAACTGTTTGGCGACCTCTCCGTCACGACCGAATATAAGCCTCATCTCTTTTCTACTTCACACTCACCCTCCCACTCTATCTCTCTCTCTCTCCATTTCTATTTGGAGGAATCCCGTCAAAGCGTTACATGCTTCTAAATCGACTGGTTTCCACGGTGCATAGAAAGCAGATGAGAGGTCACGCCATTGAACTAGAGATTCAGAAGAGTAGGCCGAATTTTGGAAGATTTCGGTATTCACTAAACATTATTACGCCCACTTTCTGATGAAAAAACTGGAATCTCTGTAGAAATATGTTCTCACTGTAACAGGTGGGCCTGGGATTAAATGGAACTATTAAAAAGAAGATGTTATGGCAGTTGGGTAGTTTAGTTTGATATCCATGGCTGAAGGGAATCCGAAATTCAACAAGCGTAGTAGGCCTTTCGAATGTTTACCATGATCTCTGTTCTCAGGAATCTGGAAACAACTCACGCCAAAAATGAATACCATTTTTCAATAATTTTCTATGACAAACTTTATTTCCGAGCATAATTTTCCAATTATTGAATCACGATTACTATACGGATGGAGAATATTGACACAAATTTAAAATCTCACACTAATCTTTAGTTTCAAAAGGAATTGTATTCTTAATATTATTTCATTAAGAGTTACTGACATTACTAATAACCACCGTGAGAATAGTTCAGGTTCAAGTGAATACTTGCTTTTTTATAAAAGCAAAATTGATAAAAAATATTTTGCAATGATGATTAACCATTCGTTGTCAAAGTAGAGCTTGGTAAACTCAAACGTCATTACCAAAATATTTCGCTTGACAAATTCCAAATTACTGTTTCACATATTATTTAATTATATAAATAGAAAATACATGAATTGATAATAGACTAATAATTGTTATTGAACCTCCATGAACTGAAACATTTAATTTATATATTCTTTTTCATTCGTAGTTTTACTAGCAATTGAAGGGAAATTGTCAAAAAACACTTTATAAGGTAAAATAAAGAGGATTTTCAACAATATCTCTAGTCTCTTCAATTAAGGAAAAGTTCCACAACATCAATATTCACTCTAAAAACTTTACTACCAATTATTGTAGAAAATGGACTGTAAATGTCAGCTACTGTACATAAACTTAACAAATACTTCAACTTGCAACCTATCATGTTCTGAAGATGATCAGTTGAGATCTCGACGTATCCAGTTCAACCTCAATCATAAAGTGAATCTTGCAAAATGTCATCCTAAAAAATCTTGTTTCTTGTTGCATCTTGCATCGAATTGAATTCGATTACCTAAATAACTTGGTGTCCACTTCGATAAACAGGTTCTCAAATTGAAGCAAGTATCAATGTGCACATACATCATACATTATTTCTGTCATAAACATCTTGAACTTTCTTGGAAATGCATCATAATCTCAGGTCTATGAATTGATACTGTATTATATCACTAAAAGAATTTTGGTATTTGGATAGATTAGGTAGTGATAATTTTATTAAAAACATCCTCATCTCTAAACACTCTCCCACTTTCTAAAGAGGTCATATTGTTTTTTCATACGTCTTATTTTAAAATGAGTTGGTTGCAAATCGTTCAACTCTGTTCCTTTCTCAGTTTGCATGTGCATCATGATGGATGATTCAAATTGATTGAATCGTTTATTCAAATTGATAGCATAACGAATTACAATACAAAATCTGATTGTTAACTTATTTTTTTGCCAAAAATGTAATGCATTTTTTCATAAAAAATTCTCAGACCTACATAGGCAACAGGTAGAATAGGCTGGGATTCAACGAAGTTTCAAAATAAACAATAACTCTTTCAATTCCCTATGTTTGAGATATGCTTGTTTGAGCATCGACTGTGTAGATTCAAATTAATACATTCCTGCACGTGTTTATTTTTATTATTTTCAGTGTTCTTCGCATTCAAAATAATGTGTGATACTTTACTCACCATGTGCCCATTGAAATTTTAAATAAATTTCTTTGAAATTTACTTTGGAACAGGTATGCTAATTTCAAACGTCTCAATATTTGCTCATAATTCCTTCTTTATTCTTCTCTTCTCTATATATTATCACGCAAGCTTTTAAATAATGCTCTCTCGAATCTCCAAACTACCGTGGACATTAATGAATAACTCAATAATCGTACTTCAAAGTTGTAGGTTGTTTTATGATGTTAATTCCATATTCAAAGGCCAGGAACTTGTTATAGAATATTGGATATGGCTATTTGTATGCGGGGCCCTAATACTATCTCCTGCAGCGGTTATTTTCTGTGACATTGGTCCACTGTCGTTCCGGATGATGTTTAGAGAAGTCCAATGGGATTTCTAGTCTGAAATTTACAAGCGGATTATGCACGTTGGTCCTCTTCACCGTTAGGTACTTCTAGTTCTAGAAGAGAAAGAATTTTCCAATTTGGAAAGAGATATTCGGCCTGCAAATAGATTGGCTTATAACTGTTATTATCAAGTCGAATTGGAAGGACCCTTGACTCACTGTGCGTAGCTCTTACGTCTGCCGTGCCAGCGGTAATAAATAGGTCCAGTTCATACGCAGGCATGTGCGTGCGTTTGCTCAGTAATAAGATTGACTGGCCTTTCTGCACTGGACCTCTTCCACCTATATACCAATATAAGTATACACCTGTTATCTATAGGTATAGATAACATTCTCACCCATCCATACTCAGCACGGTCTACTTAATTGTAGTGCAAGGATCCATCACCGAATGGCCTAATGATTCTCACCTGTAAATGATACGGATCTTACGTGCATTACTAGTAGTCTCGCTACTAATATTATCCTACTAACTTCGTAACAGGATCTCACAATGTGATACCTAATTATTGATTGGAGTAAGAGTACCTTAACTTACTGTCTTGATTAACCGCTATGAAAGGATTTTGAATATATTTCATGACTTATGAAAAATTGTAATACAGTAAGGTCATACTCTCACACGAAGTGTATTACCCTCATACGATCCTTTTCAGGATTGGGAGAAAAATTAAATCGTAACTTCATTACATCGTTCATATTTGCTCGATTTCCAATCTAATGTTATGAAAAAACATGACAAATGATTTGTTCTATAACACCACCAATAACGTATACAGAGTGAGTCATATGTATGGGAACCCCTCAATAAGTTGGAGACTGTTGTAGATATTAAACTGCCACTTTCAGGATAAGATATTTGTCGAATACTGGTTGTACCTTTTGACGTACAACTGAATTTCAACCCCTCATAAGGGAGTGACTTAGGGTTTGTAACTCGAATATTTTAAATGTGAACACCCATTGTTTGGTCTTTTTAAAACAAGGAAGATGAAATGAATTAAAATGTTCTATGATACTTGTATCCAAAATGGCGGCTGATTGAAGTTTTAGTTATTAAAGAAATGACGGGTTGTAACTCAAATGTTGTAACAGCCATTGTGTGATACATCATTTTTAAAGCCTTTTTAAAACAAGAGAGATGCCATCAATAAAAATGTTCTATGATACTTTCATCCATAATGGCGGCTGATTGAAGTTTTAGTTTTTAAAGAAATGACGGGTTGTAACTCAAATATTTTGAATGTAAACACCCATTGTGTGTTACATTATTTTGAAGGCCTTTTGAAAACAAGAGAGATGCCATCAATAAAAATGTTCTATGATACTTTCATCCAAAATGGCGGCTGATTGAACATTATCAATTATTCCTTTAAAAACTAAAACTTGAATCAGCCGCAATTTTGGATAAAAGTATCATAGAACATTTTTATTTATGTCATCTTTCTTGTTTTAAAAATGCCTTCAAAATGATGTATCATACAATGGGTATTTGAATTTGAAATATTTGAGTTACAACCCCTCATTTCTTTAAAAACTAAAACTTCAATCAGCCGCCATTTTGGGTACAAGTATCATAGAACATTTTAATTGACGTTATCTTCCTTGTTTTGAAAAGGACTTTAATATGATGTACCACACAATGGATGTTTACATTTAAAATATTCGAGTTACGACCCCTAAGTCACCCCCTTATGAGGGGTTGGAATTCAATTGTACGTCAAAAGGTGGAGTATTTAACCAATAACTTATCCTGAAAGTGGCAGTTTTATACCTACAACAGTCTTCAATTCTCCTCTTATTGAGGGGTTCCCATACATATGACTCACTCTGTATATATAATATTATTAGGATTTTACAGAACTTAACTATCTTCCTTCTTTTAGCCTAGTCCTCCATCCTTGATGTCCTCCCCTCATCCAATATCGTACTTATCTATCAGTGTACTCCACTATGTACCAAATATTCAATTAGTGTAATCCCAGAAACTTCCAAATATTGGATGTTATACTCTTTATTCTAATTATAATAAGTTCACTTCTTTACCATATAAAAAATAAATTAATAGTGGATTCTACTGAAGAGCTTTTCAATAGATAAGTTCCCACAAGTGATAATCAACACTTCATTAAATATTCCATGAAGTCTTCCCATTACATTTATTAGTACAGTTTATTTTTGCACTTTTAATCGAAAGGAGAAAGTAAGTTGGATGTGAAGCACTGATATTACCCACCTACCGATTGAAGATACAATTCACTGTTTTTCTCTTAACTTCATAATCCATTACTAGAAGAAATATTGAGATGCCTAGGTGATAACAATTGGACAGTCGTGCAGGTGCTTATTTGCTGATCACTTGATTTACACGACCGGCCGTGTTATTAGCTTGGTGAAATTTTGTGCGTGACCTTTTGCCCTTGGCCTTCGTCTCGTAGGGTACTTTTGTGTATACCTGTATGTAAGCAAAATATCCGAAGCGGAATTTCTCCAGCATCGAAGTATAGGTTGAGCACGACCAATAATATACAGTGGCTTCGTGTGCAGTAGAGGCATCACACTGTCCTTTACAGGGATTTCTATTGGCTGCCGATCGGCTAACGTACTTACACAGAGCAGCAATAAACGTCTTTGATTCGAACCGGTCGACTAAGTTTCGATCGCAAGAGACAATTAACGCGAGTTTGGATTCCGCGACGTTTTTATTCAGCTTAAGCACGACACGTTTTGCGACTCGCGTTTGTGCAGTCTCCGATATCCGGCGAACTATCGGAAGATGATGACGATTACGATGATGATGACGAAGCCTCTCAATTAGCCCTTCCTCCGCTTCTAATTAGGTGCGCTTTCATCTAACCAACTAGTAGCAGCCTCAGCATTACAAACTTTCACGTAGGCTAAATAAAAGCATATTTGCAACTTTTTTCCCCTATTATTCTTCACGATAGTCGGAGTCTGACCACCTGAAACTCATAAAATCGAGATTCCTCCCGTTCGACTTATTACTATTAAACAAACCGACCACGTAGTCTTCACTAACGAACGGACAGTCTTTATTAGTTTACAGGAATGTTTCAGCCAACACTCTTTGTTAGCCTGGAACCATTCGAGAAAACTGTTATAACTTGGCTAAGAATGTTTTCAAACTTTAATTAATTGCTGTAAGTTCTTTATGATGCGAGGTGGGGCTGTACAGAAGGTTAGAAGGTTAATTATTTGACACAGTGAGAATCTGATGACACGTTCTTGCTCCTACTGCTTAGAGAAATTTACATTCCGCAAGCCTGAAACAAAATTCATCTCCCTCCAGTAACAGAATATCTCCACTAATTGAAATTTTCTTCTCAGATTCCACTTATTATACCCCCTTTGCTGAAATAGTGTAGCCAATGACAATGGACAAATGCCATAGAAGGCTCCAAATCTATTGCATCGTGAACCTATTTACTTCTGCTAAAAGACAATGAGTAATAGTAAACAATGAATATAAAATATTGATTGTTTTTGTCTTAACTGGGGCATGAACAACTGACAGATTATATCGCAAAAGTTTATCGAATATTTATTATCAAACTTAATTCCTTTTCATTGATTCATTAATGATTTTTGTGAATTGAATGGACTGATTGAGAGACTCGAACTCTAGAAAAGTCAAACAACAAAACAAATCGTGAACCGAATGGCACTTCTAGAATGCAATGAAGGTCATTTATCAAGAGCATAGTAACTACTATTAGCTATGAGTTAAGTGAGAGTAAATGCATTGATTTAACGAAAGTTCACTTTCGATTTTCAAAGCTTCTGTACCCTTGTGTGCATCTCTCACCCTGCATGAGCTATGAGAAAGTTTCAAATGCTGAATCTTGCAGTAGGAGAGCCTCTGTCAATCGGACAGGAGAATTGTTGGTTTTCTGAGTTGGGAGCGAGGATTGTAACAGTTGAAGGCAAGAGTTTACAGTTACTGCTTGATCCATGTGGCTTATCTTTGTTAGATCCTTTCATTGGGTCCTTTCGCCGTTCTCTTGCATAACATTGATCATTGTTGCTCCAGCAGGCCACCTGCCTTTGGAACTGACAGAAATAAAACGAATGGTGAACGGTGCGGGTTAAACTAATGGCCGGCCTTCTTCAATAAATCATCTTGACCAACGAGCTAGTAAAGTACTTATTTGTTCTCTTTTTCACAGGCAAGAATCATGTGTTCTCCTGTGTACTCCCTTATCTAGTAAGACTTTTACTGGTTCATGGATCTACATGTTCCTTTTCTTTTTGTTGAATATTTTATAGCGTTCTGAGAGGTTTGATGAATTTGTTGTCATGCATAAATCACGTTTTTGAAGGTGATGTTCGAAAACCCTCAACCATGTAGAGTTTGTGAGTTATTTGATATTTCATTTTCAGGATAACCAACTTACATTATTTTTGATATTACTGGTATACATCAATCAGTACCTATCTATGTATTTACACTTTGTGTAGTACTTATTATAAGAATAAATAAAGTACCAATTCACATCACATCAAAAAGAACAATTTTCTTTTCATGATCTTTTTTGAAATTAATTACTGAGTTTTTCTCCAGTTGATTGATTTATGAATAAATCAATACTAGTTTTTCGAAAATATCTATGAACAGGCAATTCAATTGAAGTTCAACAGAGCATTGATTACATTAGCCTTCATTGATTACTCATAAGAATTGATTGATTACAATGCTCAAAGAACAGAGCATTGATTACATTAGCCTTCATTGATTACTCATAAGAATTGATTGATTACAATGCTCAAAGAACAGAGCATTGATTACATTAGCCTTCATTGATTACTCATAAGAAATGAATTGTTGTGGAGTGTTCTTATTGATGAAAACGATAGTCTACTATTCAAGTCAATTGAATTTTATTGTTTACATTGCTTGTTACATTGTACAACTCATGACCATGCTCAGACAGGATGTCTTGTGAGGTTGTGAGTAATGCTCCTTCCATTAAAATGTTTTAATTTCAACTCATCAATTTTAACATCATCATTTACGTCTATTAAATTAGATATCTGTATTTTTTCGTTAGGGCTACTCTTGAATAGAAATAAAAATAGAAATCCAAGTACCCTTTTTTACTTTCCTTGCCCTACTACCATAGGTAAGGAAAGTATTGCTTTCCAAAAAAAATTAAGGTACCCAAATTTCAAGTTTTCTATACGTTTCAAGGTCCCCTGAGTCCAAAAACATGATTTTTGGGTGTTGGTCTGTGTGTGTGTGTGTGTGTGTATATGTGTGTGTGTGTATGTGTGTATGTGTGTATGTCTGTGAACACGATAACTCCATTCCTAATCAACCGATTGACTTGAAATTTTAAACTTAACGTCCTTATACCATGAGGACCCGACAATAAGAAATCCAATAAAATTCAATTCAAGATGACGGAAAAAATGGCGGATAATTACTAAAAAACCATGTTTTTCACGGTTTTCTCGAAAACGGCTCTAACGATTTTCTTCAAATTTATACCCTGTATAGTTATATATCAGCTCTATAAACTATTTATAAGCTATTTATAAGCCCTATCAACTGACATGAGTCTCATTTCTGGGAAAATTGCAGGAGCTCCGTAATATTTTTGTGAAAAATGGCGGATAATCACTAAAAAACCATGTTTTTCACGGTTTTCTCGAAAACGGCTCTAACGATTTTCTTCAAATTCATACCCTGTATAGTTATATATCAGCTCTATAAACTAGCATGAGTTTCCTTCCTGAGAAACTAACAGGGGGTCCACCCCATTCTTGAGAAATTTACTTTGAAACCTCCTTCTCGTGCTTGAGGTAGGTGGGCAGAGCAGTTTATTCAAAAGAACACACGTCGATATTTTATTTGTAGAACAGCTGTTTCGACAACTTTTAAAAAATCCTTAAATTTCATAATTCAAACAAAGGAAAATGTACTCTGAAAACAATAACAATAGTATAATCGTAGTTTTAATAAAATTATTAAGCCGCCAATCGGCATAATGTTATTAAGCTATTAGATTACCAATACAGATTTTAATTACTTCATCACCTCTCTGCCCTTCTTGATTCACGGTCAGTTATTAAATAGCTATGTTACGAGCACACGCTATGCAAATTATCCTAAGCATAATGTCATTTTGGTTGAATGTTACCTGTTGAACGGTTTCTCTAGGCATAGGACATGGTAATAGTTGCTTTTGGGACCATACCAATCATTACTGTCAAGTGTCAGGTTAGCACTTTCTAGGAGAGTCTTGGGGCTACAGCACCAGCACCAGCACCACATATATAATACATAATAATGCAGATGTAATAGCTGTGAGATGTATGGGCATTGTGAGTTATATCCTTGTTTATGGTCTGTCACAACAGAAGATAATTTTTTTAGAAAGGTTTCGGTGAAGCATCTTCTCTGTTTTTGGTAACACACTATTTACATATTTTTCACATCATGTATGCTACTCTACTCACATTCTCTCTCCTTGTCTTCCTCAATGATAAAGCAATGGCGATCCTTCTCCTTGACTCGTCCTCTCTCGACGGCATTTAATTGATACCTGAAGGTCTGTCCACTAATAAAGCGATGTTCCTGTTTTGTACGAACGGTGTTGGTATACCCTGTAATCATCTCAGAGAACTTTCGCCTAATGCGTTCTTTCTTCGTCTCACATATGCAATCACGCAGCCCATAACATTATTGTAAATAGCAGTGATATCGTCGTAGTGATTAATATTGCAGTTTGAGGTACTGTACTTCTTTTGCCGCTGGTATATATGATATTCTCCTGCCTAATTGGCAGTTTAAATGTTTAATTAAAATGAATTATAAATATTGGAAAGTGCTGGCTTCTGAAACACGATCTTCACACCAGATTTATGGTGTTTATGGAAATTTAATTCGTTGAAATCATCATTAACACATTATTAATATAATCTCCTGTGTGTACCGGAATTTGTGGGGAATCATTATTTGATGAATTAGCCAACCACTTTTCTAAAAGATAGTATGAGATGATTTTCTAAAATATTACAATAATCAGAATAATCTTTGAAATTCAATTGACAATTCTTGTTGAAATTCAGTTGACAATTTCTTGGAAAAACTTACGAGTTTTTTTTATTTATTCAATCATTTATCATAATAGGAATATTTCCTTTTGTAGTGATAATAATTTGAAATATTTATTCTATGTTTGGTTTTGAAGCATCTAAATTTAAGAATCTACTTGTAGTTAACAACTACAAGACTAACCTACTATATTCGAAATAATTGAATCGAGTTCATAGTATAATACTATAATAATCGTCGAGTATCACTCAATGGTATTATTTCGGACTTTGTATAACCTTATTTAAATTTGGGAGAGGAATAGCATAAGGTCAACTTATCTCTCCCTATAATTTTGATGATGTACTTATTGCATGAATCAATAAAATAATATAACTCAACTTCCAGAAAAGTACCAGAAGCTTAAGCCCAAAACTGTTCCAATTCCAATTTATACGACAGTCAAAATGTAACTAGGTTAAATGTCACTTCCACATTTTGAATTACACAATTTATTAGTGTATTGATATGATTATATCATTTAAAATGGTTTTCAGTAGTTGAGAATTGTTTAGTATATATTGTATAATATTCATATTAAATAAAAAGACTAAGAAATTGTCAAAACCGCAGATTTTATTAAAAGTAGAAAGATACACCATTGTCAATCTCTGATAAACTCTTTTTATTACTTTCCTTGCCCTATTACCATAGGTAAGGAAAGTATTGCTTTCCAAAAAAAATTAAGGTACCCCAATTTCAAGTTTTCTATACGTTTCAAGGTCCCCTGAGTCCAAAAACATGATTTTTGGGTATTGGTCTGTGTGTGTGTGTGTGTGTGTGTGTGTGTGTGTGTGTGTGTGTGTGTGTGTGTGTGTGTGTGTGTGTGTGTGTGTATGTCTGTGAACACGATAACTCCATTCCTAATTGACCGATTGACTTGAAATTTTAAACTCAAGGTCCTTATACCATGAGGACCCGACAATAAGAAATTCAATAAAATTCAATTCAAGATGGCGGAAAAAATGGCGGATAATTACTAAAAAACCATGTTTTTCACGTTTTTCTCAAAAATGGCTCTAACGATTTTCTTCAAATTCATACCATGGATAGCTATTTATAAGCCCTATCAACAGACATGAGTCTCATTTCTGGAAAAATTCCAGGAGCTCCGTAATATTATTGAGAAAAATGGCGGATAATCACTAAAAAACCATGTTTTTCACGGTTTTCTCGAAAACGGCTCGAACGATTTTCTTAAAATTCATACCATGGATAGCTATTCATAAGCCCTATCAACTGACATGAGTCCCATTTCTGGGAAAATTGCAGGAGCTCCGTAATATTATTGAGAAAAATGGCGGATAATCACTAAAAAATCATGTTTTTTACGGTTTTATCGGAAACGGCTTTAACGATTTTCTTCAAATTCATGCCATGGATAGCTATTTACTAGCCCTATCAACTGACATGAGTCTCATTTCTGGGAAAATTTCAGGAGCTCCGTAATATTATTGAGAAAAATGGCGGATAATCACTAAAAAACCATGTTTTTTACGGTTTTATCGGAAACGGCTTTAACGATTTTCTTCAAATTCATGCCATGGATAGCTATTTACCAGCCCTATCAACTGACATGAGTCTCATTTCTGGGAAAATTTCAGGAGCTCCGTAATATTATTGAGAAAAATGGCGGATAATCACTAAAAAAACATGTGTTTCACGATTTTCTCAAAAATGACTTTTTTTCAAATTCATACCCTGTATAGTTATTTATCGGCTCTATTAACTGGAATGAGTCTCCTTTCTGAGAAACTAATGGGGGGTCCACCCCATCCTTGAGAAATGGACTTTGTAGCCTCCATCTCGTTCATGAGGTAGGTAGGTAGAGCAGTTCATAAAAAGAACACATAGTCGAGATATTTCATCTGTAGAACAGCTGTTTTGATGACTTTTAAAAAATATCGAATTTCACAATTTACACAAAGGAAAAAGTACTCTGAAAACAACTATACACATATACAGAAGTCTGATCGTAGTTTCAAATATGTTGCCGCCAATCGTCATTATGTTATTCCCCTAAATCATTCTCGTTTAAGAAAGAGGCTTATAGTTCAATGAGCAAGGAAAGTTGTGTGAGTGTACCACACCAGATTTTTTAATTTAAAATGGTGTTGATATTATTTTTGTTTCAGGTGATGAATGGTGCTAGCAGTGGAGCCGATTTAGTAGGATTGTGGCGATTGGAACAGCACCGCATCACATGGCGGTGCGTCTCACCCAGCTCTGCTTGTTAGTGCTGTCTCTCACTAGTTGTGCACTTTTTACTCAAGGTAAGTTCAACACATCAATATTATATTCACTCCAATTGATAGAGCAAAGACCTTAAAGATATATAGACCCACAATGCCTATGCCTTCCCAATGATAGCTCTTACTTGAAAATGAAGGCCGCCATTGGGGTATTTTAGCACGAAATATTATAATATATATAGGCTATTATATATATAAATAATAGATATTATCTATACATTTGTAATATCATAGATTACAAAGGTATTGGTATGTAATAATCTTATAGGTTGCCCCCTCAATGGCCGATTTCAATTCCAAGTACGACACTAGCGCTGCATGTGAGTCTATGCATCTTTAAGGTCTTTGTGATAGAGTGCTGTTGTCTTATTTTTTGAAGCTATTACTGAAGATGATTATATTATTATTATCACCTTAATAGGCCAATGTGGTAACGCTACAAAATGGCTATCCGGAGCATCAAGTTTGAAGAAAAACATTAACAGACAGTAAAAATCTGTTACACATAGCCCACCGAACTGTGGCTTTCAGTAAAAATCCATTACACATAGCATTCCCAAAACAAGTCATAATATCCTTACAACATTATTCCCGAAACAGGGACAGTAAATAAAAAACCTTACAACATGGCGATTTCGATTAGGAGATATATTATCACCTTAATAGGCCTATCAAATAACGAAATATGAATATATCAGCTATGTCACTCCTGTGTTAATGGATGGGCACTTGACTGTCGGTCCCGCCTGATATATAACAGTCCCATTGACTGCTTAAATTATGTACTCAGGCGAGGTGGAACTTCCGTCAGGTACTCACCACCAAGAAAAGCCATACGAAAAATAATATTATTACTATCGTATTTTATATAACTTTAACGTGAAAAACACTCACATCTTTCAATACCAGCACGAAACAGTCGTCGCCACACCAAAGAATGTGAGTGTTTTTTCACTTAAAAGTTATATAAAATACGATAGTAATAATAATAGTTAAAACAAGATGGATAACCAACAACAAAATGATTTATATGTATGAATCATCTACCACAATTCATCCATATTGAGAAACCCCTACTTTACCAACAATCCAATACATTGTGGATACGGTTTCCATTTTTTTTTTGCTTACTATCCTCATTTCACTATCACTGAATTTATTTCATATTTTCATTAATTGATCTAAGATTGCAACAAACAATTACCAACATCCCTCCACTACTCAAATATCACTGAGAACCTCAACATTACCTTCTCTCTTCTAATTTATTGTATTATAGTTCATAGCTTTTATAGTATTAGGCATATCTGGCTTGTTCCTTCATGTGGTTGTGGTTTGATGGACGGATCAACTAAAAATTGGTTGATTATTATTTAATAGGCTTCACTGCAATACCCATAACTTCCTTCCTCAATTTCAAATAGACTGCAACAGGATATGAACTTCCTTAGTCGTGTGAAATTAGATGCCCGCTATAATCAATCATTGCAGGTCTATGTGCTCTTGAATCTCCTCTACCTGGATCTGGAAGCTAATTATTATCATGCTGCTCGATCCAGTCCATCATTTTTGTTGGTGTTTGTGAAGGCGTTTGATAACTTTTCTCTTTGAGAATGTGTCAAATTCATGTTGAGACACCTTTATCAAGGATCGTTGAGATAAACGAAGATGAAGAATGTCTTGCAGTCCATCGCTCGTACTTGATAGTTGTCTGGATACATAAGGAAGAAGTAACTCTGCTACCGAAAATACCGCTCTGATAATCGATTATTGTAATAATCTTGTGGTAGGCTAATTCCAACTCTGCTCTTTGAGCGGCCACTCACACTTTATAGAGCAGCTCTAAGCTCTGACTACATCACTGCAATCATCAACAATTATTATCAAATCATTTTGATGGAATAGATCTTGCAACCAATTCTTCCACTTTCGCTTTCACATCAGAACACATGCTTGTCGATTGTCGTTGGTTTTACAGCGATTCTAGCCTTGAAAATGAGTCAAGTATTCTATCAAAAACAGGCCAGTTTGCCAACCGCTCTGATAAATGTCATTACAGTATTAAATTTTCGTTGACATTTTCATCGGTTACTCACAAAAGTTCGAATCAATTATATTACAGTGTTTACCAGTATCCAGCATCTCTTATCAAAGATGTGATCACACTTCAACTCCCTGTGATGTAAGATGTCAAGACTAATACAATATTCTTGATAATAAAATTTTACATCTGCTGTTCGAAGAGAAACCATTTTCCAAATTATCGAAGAGAAATTTCCTGCAGATTGTTTTTTAAAAGCTGGCGAAAAGCTTTTGTCATCGAGATAAGTAAAACACCCCATATCTAAATATCTATTACTATTCATTATTAATCAACCCCAATTGCAAATTTCCAACATTTTTAGGCAACTCTCTTATAAACTTCTTGAAATAAGTGACATGACATTGAGTGAAATTATGTACATGATACTAAAAAGAGGTACATTCGATCATTATTTCTATCGGTATTATTTTGTCAGTATTATTATTCTACTTGGTACTTGAGCTGATAGGACGTATTTTTCACTGAGCATTACTACTCCGTATTATTGGGTAGGTCTACCAAAATAAAACTTGTTCGAAGTTTTTCCGAATCAATAGAAGAGTTGAATGATTGGCTTTCTGGTAGTGAGTCAATACAATATCAATTGATGGATACAGCTGTTATAGTGGCTTCAAAACTGACAAGAAAACTGACAACCGAATCCTTTTTTCGGATAAATATTGCAACGTTCCGTTGCGAAAGTCAAATGAAGTTATGATAACAAGCTATCCTACTGCGTCTTCTTTCGGCCACTGAAGAAAGGCAATGAATATTTCACAATATTAATCCATTGCCTCTCTAATCTCCTTGGTTCGACCGAATTTGGTGATATTACGAGATTACTTTTCCTTCTTAGATGTCTGCCTCCTGAAGCCAGGTAATATTGTGTTGTACCGTTGGAAGTTGAATAAATATTCACGAAACAATGCAAGTTGAATATTGAACGGCAAGTAGCTTGTTCAAAATTCAATTCAATGCATTTCCACAAAAAATACGCGATCAATCGCTAAAAAAGAAAATTGAGGAATGTATTTTCTCACTGGAAATGGGAATTGCGATATTTGAGAATCGAAGCTGAGGAGACTTTTGATAACTTAGCCTATTATTCCAAGTTACTTGTCCACAAACACCATTACTATAGTTATATTTGAATACCTAAACTATTTATATTGTACAGTAGATTTTAAAGAGGAAAAAATAATTTGAACTAAATCTTAACGCCTCTCAACTGGCATCATGTAAAACATAAACAGGGCTTCAGTGTAGTATTGTAGTAGTTGCAAAAACTATGATCAAAGTTTGTTTGCTTGTAGTAAATGTAGGAAGATCCTCTTTTTTTATCCTAGAATTGATTCTTTCTTACTAAAAAATACGAACTTGTACTATGACCTCTGAACGACAGTTCTTCTGAGAACCATTGTAGAATTCACTAAGAAGAAAGAAAATGTGACTCCGATGTCATGTTTCCGGACAGTCAGGAAGTCTTCCAGTTTCAATTGACTAATTCACGGAACTGATTTGTCAATGAAGCGGCACTGATATTGGCAAGAAGAGCGTTGATGACTGCAGAGGTTGCAGAACCATGCCAATTTCAATAAGATATTTCTTGAATCAATAAGATTAGATCAGTAAACTGGAGGCTGTATCACGGAGTAAAGATACATTGTTTCTTTTTTCTCTGCAAGAAATGTTCAACGAGATGGGTTTTTTTAGAGACACAGAATGAGGACTTGTTATGCGTCTTCATCCGGCGCATACTAACATGAGTAAATTACATTTTCTGCAGTTTTTCATGAAAGTAATCTCATTATTCATAAGACTCAGTAGATCCTCTTTGCGCTCTTGGTATCTATTTACCTTTTGAATGTTGAATCTCATCTTGTTGAATGACTCAAGTGATAGGTACGAAAAATTAAAAAAATATATTAGTTATTTTATTCATTTATTCTTATGATTTCTATCAGCAGAGAGATCCTGTCGGATGTTCTGCCTTGCCGTATTACCCAATGTCATTTCATATCAGCACTCAAGTTTATAGGTTATGTATTGGCTCTTCATGTTTTCTCACTAAAAAATTGCACTTTTTACTTCCAGAATTTTTATTTTATAAAGGTTGAAATAGCCTAGATAAAACTTATTTCTAATCACAAATTTACATTTAAAAAGCAAACAATTATGAAATTTTGATTATAATATGATCATATTATAGTTTGTGTAAAATAAGTTAGGATTGGCCCTCCATCCGAAGAAATTACAAGGTTGTCAATTCGTGTAAAATTCCTTCTCAAATTCCCAATTCAACGTCAGAATTTGATGTAGAATATTTATATCAGATACCCTAGTAGTGCTAAAAACGTTTCGGGTTTGAAGGATTGAAAGAAAATTTGAATGTATAAGGAATAAGTTATTAACATTCTGTTGATAACTTTGGTGTAAACCCACCTTAACTTTTATGATAAAATTGGAAACATCGCGAAGATTTGTTTTTCTTTTAAATATTACTCCTCTCAGAATCATGGGGCATCGTAATGCGTAATTTCATATCAAATTAACGGGGAGAATGTCTCCTTTCTATTGGTGTTTGAATCATTTTTATCCGACTTATAGTTATTTTTTAATTAATGATTATGTTCGTCAATGTCGAGACATTTCGAGCAGAAAACATGAAATTTTCGACATGCTAGAAACTTTTTGTTTCAAAAGATAATTAGGTGGTGTAGGCGAGGAAGTTTTTCAGAAATAATTGAAATTATTTTTTCAATTGTCAAAAGTAGCCGGAAGAACATATTTTGGCCTCCCTGGAGTTTCAAAGTTTTAAGAACTTGAAAACATTGAATTATTCAGAAATTTAGAAACCAAAAGACAAAACTAAACTCACTCCAAAAATCACAGCTGATTCAAACGTTTTCCCATAGCCTCCAGTGTAGTATTCAACAGTTTTGGTGTTCAGTTTTCACAGCGAACTCATAGATTTGGCTTGGAATTTTTCGCATTTGGGAAAACTTCAAATTTTCGATGAAAACTCCCTTTTCCGGGTCGCCATTTGATTCGATCGAAAGTCAACTTATCTCCGGGAGCTGAACAAAAAAACGTCTATCAAATTTTCTGTGCGAGGCTGATTTATGTGTCGAAAAACTTTGGTGGCTCTAGGGGTGCCAGGAGGGTAACATTTTTGTGATTTGGAGGTTTTCTCATAGCCTCCTGTGTGTTCTCTAACTGATTTTGAGAGTGGTTTTTTGAGCGAACAAGCCTGTGAATTGTTTGTCATTTGTAGCTTTAATAATATGATAAAGAATCTCCAATATAATAAAGATTCGTTTATTCATTAATTTAGTGGACCTAACGGTAACCTCTGGGATAGTTGAATTTCAATGGATATTTTGATACCGGTAACTATCCGCGGCAATCCCACGATAAAGAATAGACTTCAAATGAATTATAGAAAGGTGATCAAAAGGCCTACTACAAGTGGTCTATATAAGGAGAGGAATTGCCTTCAAAGCTAAGCAAATCAATCAGGTTATCAAGTTAATTAGGAGTGTTTCCATTTGTGAAGTGTGGCGAGTTTATAGTTTCTGATAACAGAAAAATTTTCTGAGGAAATGATCGAGACATTTTTGAAGACTGGTCTCGTTGTGGTCTTGACACGGTCAGTATCAGTGTGAGTTGTCAGGTGCCGTGTGTCAGTCAGGTTAGCCTGAGCTAGTCTGCAAATTAATTAACAGAGATGGTCACATGAATATATATTTCTCCGGATGTGTTTCGAAGTAACGGAACTGTCCGAAGTGGTTTCGGCGGCCAATCTCTTGTTAGTTAAGTTGGGTGGTGTTGCGTGCGAACGGAAAACAACTAGGATCAGAGCAAGCAGCAAGCATATACAGTATATCAGAGCCAGTGCCACTCACGAAAAGGCGAAAAGCTGCTTCGAACTACAGTGGAAGGCGAACGATTGGTGGACACACGTGCTCCAGCTACTCACTTCTTCCGGATTGTGGATAACTGATAACCTTTAAATTCAAGAGTATTTCCAGAAGTGGAGCTCTCCTAATATCGATGTTAGTTGTGGAAAGGAGGCGACTAGTTTAAAGACAAGTGAATCTATGAATCTATTATGTCCTTTGAAAAGCACTACCCGGTGACTCGGCTTCCACCTCAAACTGTAGCTGAAATGTTCTATCATAATGAGTGATTGCTATCTTTTGTGTATGGCTCTTTAATCCTCATCATCTTCTTTACTATAACACTTGCACAAGTCTGGGACTTATGAAAAGATAGCTTAATCTATCTATGCTATCTTATCTCTATGGTTCTATATATTTCTCATCATCCTCTTTCCTATGCCAGTTGCACAAGTCTGGAACTTATGAGGATAACAGAAAAAAAAAGAAGATACGGATCATCAGATGATACTACTGGCCATCAGAATGGGGCTCTGCGATGGGACGGGAAATGATCCCCAGTAGCCTAATAGGGGAGCAAGAGAATCTATATTGGATAGGAAGTAAAATACGAGTATGGTGGAAAAATGGTGGTGCGGCGAAGGTGGTTTCAAGCTTGCGAGTGCTGCATTTAATGCGATGGTGGCGAACAGTGGAGCATTATGTGCACCGCCATCTAAATACATGCATTACATTGAACACTCTCAAGTTATAATAGGCCAGAATATTGTTGAATCATGTCAATTTCTACATTGATAACACTTCAAACATCTATTGTTAATCAATACGTTATAACTAACACTGATCTTTGCTCTATCTCCTATGTATAGTCGATACGGTCGAGTGGATTAGATGCTGGCTTTATGATTCAGAGGCCCGCGGGTTCAAATCCCGGCCCGGGCAAGATATTTATCTCGGGCCACTCCCGTGTTTCGGATGGACACGTTAAGCCGTCGGTCCCGGCTGCCTAAAAAGCAGTCGTTAGGTCATGTCAGAGGCCCTGAAATTGATCAGTTGCGACCTGAAAACTCTGAGCCAGCCAGGTCACTCGATATTATTATTATTATTAGTCGATACGGTAGGGGTGTTAGGAATTTCAAGAGTTTATGAATGAACAATGAGTTATTGTGTGTCAATATCAAGTGTTCTCAGTATCAAATTTGTATTACTCTATTGTGGACAATTTTAATGAACAAAACTTAGGAAAGGAAGGAGTTTTGAATTAGTGAATGTTTTTCTTTTCAATATTGTAATTAAATGTATACCTGTATTGTATTAAATGTATACTTTCTTTTCATTTATTGTAATTTAATGTATTTGATCGAATGAATACGAATAGACACGAACTATTAGCGATGTGGCTCCATTCGGAATTTGGTAATTGTAATGGGTTCATGATTTCGATTTTGTAATGCTTCATGAACCATGATAATGGCATGATTGGCCGGAACCGGTCGTGTCATCAAATAAAATAAAATGGTACCAGTGATTATAATAAAACTATAAATTATAAAGTCTATATTATAATAAAACTATCAAGTAGCCTTATAGAAATAAATTAATGAATAATCCTTTGGTTTTTCTTTTTTGTGTTGTTGAGAAGTTGATATTGTGGTAATTATTCTTATTGAAGAGAAAGACAATTTCTTAGTCTTTTTCATTCAATAATCCTTTATAAATGAAGTTGTGTGTACTGGAAAACATAAATCCTTGGAAAATAAAGATGTTCGTTGTAAGGTGAACACAGGAAGCATGAGTTTGTTTGGTGAATACACGTTAGGTAATAGTGTAGACTGTAGAAGATTACTGTTGGCTAGATAATCGCTTGGATTGCGGCTCTGTTGTGATTCTCAACGAGTCGCCCAAATTCATACAGATGATGCAGTAATGTTATTTGAATACATGGAGCACTACTTTCTTCTTGATCTATTTTTTATTGTATAACTACACCAACGAACGGTAAGGCTCACGGATTGAATCACCAGAGAAAGTGGTCATGCTCTTTCAAATGAAAAGACAGTTGTTACTGGTAGATCGCAGTATTGCTGCTCTTTGAAAGTCTTCTCAAGTACGCGATTCGTTTCATCAGGAGATCGGCAATTTTAAAGTCGCTACAAAATTTCAATGCGGCAGCATTTGGCATTAATAAGATAATTTTATGCGGTGTGCATGTTAGTCTCATTTTTAATACCCCAAGAACTGGAGCTGGTAACCTACCGTTGTCAGCATAGCCATTCATAAGAAGCCTATAAAGTATAATAAATGAATTTATAATTGTATTGAAAAATTAATTCTGTATTGTTATCCTTTTCTCGAAGGCTAAAGATTGAAAATTCACCTGAAAATAGATTTGAATGAAAGTGTTAACTGAAATTTAAATGGAAGAAAATGAAACCTGTTAGTGGATATCTCAAATATTGAGAGAAATTGCATACTAATTCTTCATGGATTGATTCATTGAAACTTTCAATTTCAAGTGAATTCGTTGTCCACTACTAGAAAATTATTTTTTCCAAGCTGGGGAAATTTATCAGAAGCCATCATAACTAATACTTTGAAAATAATTCCTTCGTCAAGCTTGACAGAGTTAAGGTCGAGCTAATAGATTTTTCTTCAGTGACAAGCTATAAAGAGTTGGCTGAGGAGAGTTCAGTAGAGTCCTGAGAGAAGTTTCTTTTTCAAAGATGACGATTTTCAATCTTGCTAGTGCCGTTCATCAAGAGATAATTATGATTAGTGTTGGTGAGCACTTGAGCAGAATCATGTCATCAAACTGAGAATAAGTCCTCAACTTATGTTAATCCCAAACTAACACTGATTCAGTTCTGATTACACGTCAAGCTCACGCAAAATGCAGATCTATACTGACTTAAAGTAGAAAATTGTGATGAAGATTTGTCAAAAAGTGTAGTTACTGGATTCAAGTTCAATATAAGGATGCGTACATCTTTTCTGTTTTGATAGCAAAACTTAGTCATTATTCACACTACAAAACAACTTGAATCAGTTGATTTGATGGATACCATCGTACTCATTTGAATTCAAATCTCTTGAGAGTAGTGAACTATAAAACCAAGAATTAATTCTGAAACTGAATTATGTTAAGTTCAACTGGCATGACTATGGTTGATCCAGCTGGACTGTTAATAAAAGTTGTAAGGTTATTGAACTATAAAGCTATCGGATTTATGCAGCCTATCTACCAGGATCATTACTAGCGTTTTTTAATCTTTGCATCTGGGTGAGAAATGTAGTTTTAAGGGGGGAGACGAGGAATTTCAATTAAGTGAGTCCAGGTTCATTTTTTTAATGTTTTGAGGCGTTTTACTTGTCCGGTGCGAAATGGATTCCAAGCGGAGGTCAGAAGATGACCACTTGACCCAGTCAAGGAGCGGTATTCGTTTTTCAAAGACAAATTGAACGCGAAATTGGTATTCAAACCGGAATTCGTTGTGCACTCTATGCGCAGCGCTGCGCTGTACCTATGAATGTGTACCCTCGGGGGAAGAACAACTTTGCCGCTGAGCCTCCTGCCTCCCCAAACACTGCTGTATGTCTTGTAGCATATTGTCGTTCAAGAAATATGGCAGTCATTAACAATTCCAAGCACACTCTCTGTTTAGATTCTCTCCATAGACATCGGCATACTACAGAGCCAACTAACGAAGAAGTCTGTTCGACCCTTTAAGTTAGCTTGTTAATTGACTCCCTAAAATCGACGATCTTAAGATTCCTGTTAGGTCGTGTGGCGACCTACTACTGCCTAGATAAGTCGCTTCTAACTTGCTACATCTGCACATAAATGTATTCGCACCAAAAACAACAAACAGCCTATTAGACTATCTGGAAGAAGTTGTGTCTCTTAAAATATTCTCGCAGTCCCGTTGCTCTAACGCTGTCATCCAATTTAAAATTTCAGTAGACTGACCTGAAGAATGTCGTAGTGAATTACTATTGGAATAATTAATTGACTCTTTGATGGTAATAGACCAAATCCATGACTAAAAAGGTTCATTATCTCCAGTCTTAAATCAGTTCAGTTCGTTAATAGGCTCCCCTTTACTAAGAAATGCAAATTTTATTGTAAAGAACTATTCAGTCTGCCCATAATTCAACTATAACATATTCTATCTATGGCGTAACTTAGTTCATTCATCATTTGAATTTGGATTACCGGTTTACGATATTTGCAAAATGCAACTTATCATATTGCTGAAAGAAACGTTAGTATTAATAAGCTGACTGTTGAGCTTAATTAAGCTTAGTTGAACGATGAGCTATGGTGTCGGCATCTACATTATTGAAAAAAAAAAAAAATAATTGACTCAATATATTTTGAAATTGAGTGACTGATTTAGTATATTTTTCAAACCCCAGTTTTGTTTATGAATTCTCAATAATATTAATTTACTAGAATTTGAAAATCATTTTAGCCTGTAAACTGAATGCCTATAAAGTAACCATGAGCGCTCTTAATCATTTGTCATGTTCAAATAGTTTGAAAGATCAGTTCCTCTCAAAAGTAAACAAAAGTGTAGCATGTATTATACCTGTATCTGTATATTATGTCTCGTGGTATTAGAAAATTCTGAACTTGAGAGCTCACAATCACAATAACATCAGTATTGACGTGTTAGTTGGGAACCTGTTATATGTGTCTTATTAGAAGTCTAATATCCATGATACTCAGCAGTGGGTCTATCAAATTCCATACCATTTCAGTAAGCCCATTAGATTTTCGAGTCTCATCAGCTCCAGGTTATATCTCCGCAAACGACATATTCTAGAATACCTACATGTATTTCCAATTAAAATCATCTTCTCGTCGTGATAGGCTCTCATGCCGATTGTCAGTGAAATTTGCCTTACTGATAATGCGCTCCAATCATGGTCATGTCCACTATCTCTGGAACCGGTTGCCAACGGCGAAACTCGGCTTAGAAATAAAATTACCCGTTTCTAATATGGAAGGCGTTTCCCATATCGCACACACTTTGAAAAACTCTCACAAAGAGCCATTCAATATCTTTTTAAATGGAGTTAAACGACTGGGCTTGGCATGTTTTCGGGGGTCACATTTCGGTAATATCTTGAAAATGGGTTGAGATCAACGAGCTTCACTACCGTTAATTATGAACAGTATGGGTAATTCACCTGCTTGGCAGCATACCACATCGTACTTTATTATTTTTGCCATAAGCATCTCTAAACCAGTTGAGATTTTTTCTGCTTCCGAGACGATAATTTATTAGGTGTGAACTTCTCATGTTGTAATTATTGGTGACTGGTAAATAATAATGATCTGTTCGTGATGAGGACTTGATTCACCGTTGGAAAATTTGGCAGCTTGTGAAATTCAAATCCAAGCCATCATCATCAACATGATGGATAATTATAATGAAATCCTCATGTCATGAACCCATGAGCCACGACTTATCCTCCTCATATATATTCATCCTAGTTTACATTCAGAATTTTGATGTTTATATGCATACTCTTTTTGGAGTTGGCCATGTTAAGTACCGGTACATCGATTCCCGAAGTAGGGTGTTGGTAGTATCATGAATGAAAACAATGAAGAGAAGAGTTGATCCATTGCCCTCCAAGTTATCAATATTATCAAATTATTGAAAATTTCATTTACTCTAGTTGCAGACTTTCATTTGACTGTGAAAACAATGGAGAGTTGATCCATTGCCCTCCAAGTTATCAATATATTGAATATATCAAATTATTGAAAATTTCATTTACTCTGGCTGCAGACGTTCATTTGACTGTGAAAACAATGAAGAGCTAACCATTGCCCTCCAAGTTATCGATATTATCAAATTATTGAAAATTTCATTTACCCTGGCTGCAGTCTTTCATTTGACTGCCAGGGCCAGGGCAGTCTCATAGTTCACACGTCAACGTATGCCATCCTTAAAAATTTGAAAGCTCTGGTCAAATTGAATCTTGGATCCCAGTAAAAACTCTTCAGGTTTTTTCGTGTTCATTTACTATTTTTAATTTACGACTCATCAGGTTTTCAACTATCAACTTTACATTCTCTCACAGAATAACTTAACTTAGACTCTACGAACCTTACAATGAAGAAAAACCTCTCAGCTTGATCCATAAACTACTGTATAGGCAATAACTAATTGATTATAATGAAATACTGGAATGGAAGTGAATACTATCTCATAATGCGCATTCAATTATGCAGATTTTCACAAGAGGTTGACTCATAAAAGTTTGATCATTCAAAACTTTCGTTTTTGTTGGAAATCAAAGCCTGAACAAGTTGTGATAGACAAGTATTATGTTGATGTGCAGGAAATGACAAGTTACAGTACGAATTCCAGTGTTTCTTTCTTTTATCAGTACTGGAACCGGAAAATATGGAAGGCTACTTTCTCTATGTGTCCAGTTCTTGTCCGGTGGCAGGGACACTGTATTTCCTTTGCATAAGCGATTAACGACGATTTTCCTGTGCTTTTGTGAGAAAATAACTAGTGTAATGCTCTATTAGTGTGGCAATCTGGTTGTTTATGCGCGCGCATGTTGCAAGAAAGCGGTGCTTCGAGTGAACTTCCTTGTTAATTTGAGAACTGGACCTTGACTTTGAAGCTGGAGTGGGTTAATTATGGCATAACCATAACACCTATGTCCCGCCATGTTATATCCGTTTAAACGTTGGTAAACACTGAGTAAATTCTATTCACTCAATAATGTTATCAAACGTTGTTTCCCCAACTACACTCCACCTTTCCAAAGCTGACAAAACAACTGCTTCTATGACACCTATATAGAGATTCAAAATTTGATTGTTTTCTTTCTAATTATTTCGAGGTGATATCCCTCGGGGTTATTTCTGAGATGATGACCATACAATATTCATTCATAACTACTCCCAGACCATATTGCATGTGAAAATATGAAATTCTTCTCAAAGATTGAAGCTTTTTTGAATTATTCGTATCAAAGATTTTAACACTTCATTGAAGACTTTCAGACCATAATGTATAAAAAATTTCTTACAGACTGACGCTCTCCTTCAATCATTTGGGATCCAATATCCACACTGTTGACAACTCGATGGGCTCAGGAAGATCCATGATTTGTGATTGGGTTATACATCATGTAAATTCGTATAGCTTTTGTTGGTGGGGATTTATTTCATTTCATTTATTCATAGACAAAAACATCAGGCATTCGCCCAAAACTGCTTTAAACCTTAATTTGGAATACACAGTCTAGAGGTTATGTAAATGATAACTCAATTCACACACTATTTTGAGTCCAAAAAATGTATGTACTACAATAATTTTGAATTTATCTGATTAATTAATTTCAAAGTACAAATCCAAACAAAAATCTTCCTTCACAATCACAAAAATTATTAAAAATTTCACTTAAATCCACAAATTATACTCATGTTAAAATTCTAAACTTCAATGGGATTCCCTTGAAGGTCCCACCTTGCCTGAATATATAATTTAAAAGCCGTCAATGTGCTCACGACTGTCCTACTCCAGCCGGGACCGACAATTTAACGTTCTCATCCGAATAATGATAATTGCCCATTGTGATTGGTTCATCCTTTTATGTTCATTGATAATTCAAGGATATTGTTATACACTGGCATTAGTATGCAGATAAGTTGTCCCATTATGATAACATTCCACCATTGTAAGAGAAATGAATCAGTGATTTTTTCTCAAGTGAAAAAACGTTCTTGACTTCATTATCCACCCTTACTACTTTTGTGTATGGTAAAAACCGGCTTGTTTTCTCTAATGAATTATTCCTAGAGAGGCTATATATATTGAATTCAATTTTTAAAGCATTCCTGTGATATAGATTTCATTAATAATATAATCAATAGGTAGTAGGTACCGAATACCAGGTTTTACAGGTTAACGGCTCTACGAACGTATGCTATAGAGTATAGACAAAACAGATGTGTTCTGATTTTTGTATGATACTCATGTGGGGCTTCACCAAGCTCGGTCAAGATTTTTGAACATGGTCAAATAAGTAAGCTCTACAACGATTGCACTGGAACATATGATTCTATGGATTCTATCGATAATTTCCAGTGATCACTTGCCTAAATCGTACGCTATCCAGCTTGACCATGTTCAAATAATGTCTTGACCGAGCTAGATGGAACCGGGCATAAAATTATGTCTTTTTCATACAACCATGTTCTGTGACTGAACATGAGAATTTTCCATTTTTTACATAATAATACATCTGAAATTTGAGATACTGTACTAGAAATAATAGATTTTCGAGTGATATGACTTGGGAAAGCTCCTGAAGGCCGCAAATCAGTAAAGTATCTGCTCATGAAACAGATCTATGTTAGTAGAAGGCTTGATAAAAAATGTATAGTTTCACCAGCTCTTTTCAAAGATATCTTTCTTTTTCTTTGATTTATTGTGAAACACTATCACATCCACACTTACTGGTACACTTTACACTCAGGTATACTGAGTGAAAAACTGTGTCACTGGACGATGATGGTTAATTGAAATTTGGAGACCAAGTTGGATAATACTTTTTGAAAGTCTATTTCCACTTATTGGCTTACTGAATGTGTGGAAAATCTGTTTTTTTCAAACCTCAAACTACCACTAATTTCTGTACTCTATTATGTAGGCCCTAGTTGAGAAACCGTACAATAGTGTAATGGAAGGCAATTTTGCTGTGTTCTTGTCTGTTGTAATAGAATATCATCACGGTGATATACGAGTCACAGTAGTCAAGTATTTTTAAATTGTAGTTTGTAGATGACGGCTGTCCACGTTTGATTGTGTGTACATTTCTAAGCAGTAATGAGAGTAGGCCTAAAGAGGCCTGATGACTTCATACAGTCATACTGTAACCAAGTTATGTAATCTTTGGTGAAAGACCAGGCACAGTGAGAAATCTTTTAAATTCCATTAATTGAGCTTATTTTTTCTGATAAAACCTTTCATTCAATTTATAACATATAAATGACAGGCCATGGAGAGGGCCGTCGCTTGATGAATACAGGAACTTATTCCAATAATGAATTCGAATATAATGGCTGAACAAGTAATTTTATAGTAAATTTAAGATCTAGTTCCGCCCTACACGATCCAATTTACTTAACATGAGAATCATCGGATTCTCTTAATCTGCTCATCGGATTAAAGAGCATAGTGAATGACTAAATTAAAACGGACTTAATTTAATAGTTCAGACAGTGTGTGTTTGATGTAATAAATAATGTCCTACCATACGAGTTATTCGTACAATACTTTATGGGAATTCAATTAGTGTACTCACATACGAGAATTCACAAGATATCGATAATCATGAGTGGAGAATATTTTCCTATTACAGATACGGCTAACCGCATATGGAGACGCGATGCGACGTAACACGACATGACGGGAATCTGCTAGACCGTAATTTGCTATATCAGGGCTCTCCAACCTACGGCCCGCGGGCCACATCCGGCCCGCGGATGGAATTATTTGTCCGGCCCGCCGAGAGTTATTGCAACAGATCTTTTAAAAAATATATTTATACGCATTTTTGACAACAACTGTTCAGTACTCTCCTCTTACAAGCCACTCCATTTCTCAATAAGTGTAGAATTAGCTGTAAGCAAGCAGCGATCAACCATCGCGAGACATTAGCAAATGGTTCAAGTCAAATTCCACGTACATCCTTGTTTTTGGCCCTCCAAGCCTCCCTAGAATTAACAATGTAGCCCTTGGATGAAAAAGGTTGGAGACCCCTGTGCTATATTATCTATAATACGAGTAATGTTCACATTGAGACAAGGCTGGCACTTGTGAACATTATGATATGATTATATGAGATTAATTAGTCAAGCAGACTCGCGTCGCCTCTCAAACTGCGACAGGATGAGAAAATTGTCTCGTTTGGGATTTATTCCTCCCAAGTTATATATTGACAATAATATATTTTCCAATAATATTTCTCTATGGATTACAATATAATCCTGATCCTCAGCCGCTCTGTGAAAACTATAAAACTCCACATGTCTTTTGCACATATTTCAGGCAATAGATTGATTATTTATTCTCGAATAGTGTGAATAATGGATAGAGGGACTTATGAACAAGCTGCAACTTCCTGATCAATTGAATCATCATTTTTCTTGTTCAATGAAAGTTGTGGAATCGATCTAAATTGTTCACATTGAAACTGGTTGGGCAAGTCGACCGTAACTTGCTTGTCACGGTGCTCGGTGCTTTCAATCCAAGGTTGCATTCATAGAGAGTGAAATTCAACTATTATGTCAGTCATATCTATTTCCTCCCTCATCGCTAGATCTTTACATATCAATACCAATTTATTGATTGCATTGCCATTCAGTTATAAAACGAGCTCCTCAATAAATTCAAATTCAACTGAAAGAGGGCGTATTTGCTGGTCTCTCAACAGAATTGTTGATAATCCGTACCACAGGAAAGTTGGTTTTCTAGGAATGTATTATGTATACTTCCAATAAACAACCTGGAGAAAGAAAATGTATTGTTGACATCATTGAACGATTAATTTTAGTATGCAGAGTTTATAATATGTAAGGCCTCTTCAATATTTTTTTTCTGATGATTAAATATTGTTATATCTTACTCCATACATAAAAGTTGCAAGCAACGGTGCATTTTCAGGAGTTTGATCAAGTATAAAAGCAAATAACCGTATACATTTTTGCCGTGACTCTAGTAAATTAGAAATTCTTTCAATTTTTTCGGATATTCATGATTTTCACAAGTTTTAGCTGTTGCCTCTGCATGCTATGCCTCTTAAACTCTATGAAACATGTTAGATATTGCTTCTGGTTCTGGCTGTTGCCTTTGAACTTATATCGTAGCCTACTGTGTAGGTTCCTATTGAGAACAAATCAATTATTATATTGTAAAATAAGATCACTTTCTTTGTGATAATTAAATAATGTGAAACAGTCCTTCCTGAGACTTTTCAGTGAAATAATGATTTACTGTATTATGCTACTGTCCCTAGTACCCTTAAGTATGAAATAAGCTGCTTATTGTGTAAATCTTTGTAAAGAAGATCTTTGTCAGTTCTTCAACTGCTATGAATGAAGATACAATATTAATCGTCCATGAATACCTGATGGAATTTTTGCAAATGCAGGTGAGAATTCTCATAGTCTCATATCATTATCATTAAAATCTATCTTGAAAAAGACATTACAGTATTCAACTACGTTTCTGAGTTGATTACAAGTTTTCGCAATAACTAACCGTAGGGTAATCGTAAAAACTGGGAGAGTACAATGTATGTTATCATTCTGGCTAGAAAATAGGGCAAAACTTTCCAGTGAATAGTAACTTCAGGCTTTAAACCATTCTATAGAGAGTTCGTAAACATAACAAATTGAAATGTTCATCAATTACAGCCCTTGAATGTTGCACAGGAGGAGTGTACACAGTGAAATTGCGATTGCCTCCAGCTATATTCGAGTTCCGTACGATAGTTTTACTTATACTCATACATTCTCCAATGGAAAATCTTATTAAACTCTTGTAGGAGAGGTATCAGCTTCTAAAAAACTTCCAGGCATTCGTATTTTTATCCTCCTCAACCTTACCGATATCTTATAGACATCAAGTGGATTTTTATTATGTTTTGATCAAGTCGTAAAATATTATGATATGAAATTGTAGGTATTGGAAGAATTCTGTTTTTTCCACTCAATGTTACGGTAAGGATTCAATGATTATACATTACTACTCGAACTCTACGAAGATGAAAACATTCAGCTGTGGGACTTTTGGAAATTTGATATCAGTAGCCTATCCATTTTTGTAAGTTATCACAAAGTAAAACGGATACTTATCCTATCCTCTAATCCTTTTCTGTGAAGTTATCCACTGGTGTTTAGAAAGTTGCTATAGATTCAACGGTATACCCTTAAAGATCAGAGTCCTTAAAGTGCTGTATAAATGTTACATTTTCTTAAAAATCCAAGTTCTAGGGTAGGAATTTGATTTTAAATCCTATTTGAATCCACACTCGTTCTATATAAACAAAAATAACTTTCAAAACCAAGGTCCCCGCAGGTGAAGATTCTCAATAACTTATGTACCGTACATTTAGAGTACCTTGGTGTAACCTTTGTTGTTCTTGCAGTAGCCTACTAGGAAATCATTATTGATGAATTTTAAGGACTTCTAATATATCTGTGCCGGTTGCACAAACGCCTAGGTTTTAACCGTAATTAATTCCAGGACAACCAATCAGAGAATCAGTCTTTTCAAAAACGCCTTCTCTGATTGGTTCTCGTGGAATTAATCACAATTAAAATTAAACCGACTCTTGTGCAACCGTGCCAGATATTTCGAAATCAAATGACAAAATCTGATTAGTATCAAAGCCTCTAATTTAAATGGATCGGGAATACATTTCTCTCAAGGCTGTAGATCAATTTGATTATTTCAAATTAACTAATATTTTAATTGAATTGAGAACCTCAGAGTCCTCAGAGTCCTATGTGAGTCCTCAGATTATATTGCACGTGTTTTATCATCAAAGATGTATTTTTTGGTAGAAATCTGAATCTATTTGGGTCATTTTTTGTGAACAAAGAACATGGAACGCGTCTTTGGGCTACTGATGATTCCTGTTATTGTCACACCTTTTTTATCTGTCTTCAAAGTATTTTTCACGCCTCACCGGTCACGAATGACTGCTGCTGCTGCTGCTGCTGCTGCTGTTGCTGTGCTGACCTCCAGGTCTCTCGATCCTCCCGTTACTCCTATCATCTTTTAAACATCTTCGATTAGTAGAAAATTAGAAAATAGTTTAACAATTTGAACTGTATTACAACTGTGACAATATCCGTGTCGAAAGTTAAACTCTCCCACGAAAACAATCATTCGTATTGTAATAGAACCAATATCATACCAATGATCGAGTATCATACTGCATATCTTTGTAGTGTATAATATTATGATTGAAGCCAGCTTTGATTCTAAATTGCAATAGAAATCCAATCTGCATTATGAAATTGAACGTTTTTCACCCTGAAAATTTTCAAATATTATGTACACTATTTGGATAATAGATAATCCATAATTCCTGCCATATTATATATATATATATATTATATCCATCTGTGTTGTTGTAGAATATATCCATATTGAATTTCGACTTTATATTCCCAAAATCTCTCATTATTGATGCAATTTGAGATACCAGATTCCATTGTTACACCATTATCAATCTTCAGTACACTTACAGCTGAAACATTGAGCAGCAGAATTTTAAGTATAATAAGTGAAAAACTACGATTGGCCATTAGCTGTTGACCAATGAAGGTTGAGCTCGACTGTCATTGGCCTAGACTAGCCACGCCCCATTATTCCAAATATGGTCACGGAAACGTTACAACAAATAAAGAGAAGTTTAGCAACTAAAAAGCCGAAATCCGAATGGATAATATAAGAAAGAATGGAACAATATAGGGTACTATTTTAAAAACCAGCATACACAAAGATTCAAAGACTGAGATAAAAATAGAGTTGGCAAACTGATATTATGAGAGAAGACAAGGTAAAAATGTCAACCTTGTTTTTTATATATTGTGTATTCTTCCTTTTTTTTACATTATTCATTTTATTTTGTTAGTTACTAAGTTTCTCATGATTTGGCAACAGAGCAAAGCGAGAAAGAGATAGCGATATCCGCTTTGTTGAATGATAGACAAGGATAGCAATATCATTGCTAATCAAGCACTGCCATTATAACGTGGACCTCACTATAGAGATTGATAATGGTGACAACTGGAAGTAGTATCACAGACTGTTTCAATAAATTAATTGTTTTGGCAATATCAATTATTCATTTCCATTCAATATCCATATCCATACTACAAACTCAGAAACCATTCCTTAGAGAGAGATTTATAATGAGATGAGCTTTTATCCAATACGTAAATTCGACCTCCAAACATATCAAAGAATATCAAGCGTATTTAATTAAAATTTAAATCGGTTTGTGGGAAAATTATTTCATTTTTGAAAATAGCACGATGTTATCGAAATGGCTAAGATCTGCATGGGAAGAAATACAAAAAAACAAAGGTTTTTCATAACAATGCACATCATATTTCCATAATTATATATATCTGCAAAATACTGCATTTGAAAAAGAAAATTGAAAATATTTTCCCAATCTTTCACAACGGTACAAGTGCTATTTGATAGGCTACTTCAAAACGTCTATTTGAGCTCTGTAAGCGTAGTTTCACACCGCTAACCGTCTGCTTTCCTCTGACACAAATATTAAAAAGTAAATTATAAGACCGTTTCAACAGTCGGGCTTATTACTATACTTTACTGAATAGCTTATTACTATTATACTTTGCTATGAGACCCCCTTCGTGTAAGTGTCATTGAATAACTTTGAGTGCATAGCATCAGGAATATTGCCTTCCAGAATTGCATGGCTTTTGTTGGCTAAATGCAGGAAGGATATTACGCCTAGAGCACTAAGCAGTAAGCATTTCTGCTTCTCCTCATCTTCTCCCAGCTTTACTCTGCAGTGTTGTAAATTGTTGTGTTGCATGATAGACTCTATGAGGTCAGTATCTCCGTTACTATTTATGTTGATCGAACAAATTTAAAATCTTTCGTGCAGCGTCTCTAGCCTTCTTCGAACGTACCGTAATTGAATTGTACCAACATATTATTATAACATTTTCTCGCTCTTGTTTGGAACGTGGAATGACATTTGGATTAAAGTGGATAGGCCTAAAATAAATATTGAAATCTCTTTGTAAATCTAATAATGGAAAGGATTGGCTTACGTACGGGATAGGAAATTCACAAATGACACCTCATTACATCTGAACTACTGTACTGATTAACTTGAAATTTTGCATATAGATTAACAATCAACCGAGAATGGTGGTTATAGGTCTATTTTGAATTCTTCAAGATTTCAGTTGGTTAAGTCTTCAGTTTGTCAAGTTTTTAATTAGACCCTTGAGGAGCATGAGTTACTAGCTAGTCTATAATGAAAATAATAAGTTTGTATTTAAACCATGCCAACCAACTAGAGGTGGAAATAGAAATCAACCCCTTCCCCTTTTTGATAATGGAGAAAATCTCTTGAAAAACACTGAAGATGTGTTGGTTTCAGCAGTAATTTAATTAGATCAATAATGTGGATTTAGCAAGTTAAACAGTGTTTTTTAATTATGGAGAAGTTCCACAACATCCTATTGTATTAAGCGAGCAATTTCTGTATATATTTATTTGCTGGTCATTTATGTCTAACGGGTCTCGAAAACGGCTCTAACGATTTTCACGAAATTTGGCACATAGTAGGTTTATTATATAAAAATTCGATTGCACTAGGTCTCATCCCTGAGAAAACTCGCTGAACGACAGACATTAAAAGGATATTCATCCTTGGAAAAACAGCTGCGACTATCATCGTCAGTGGAGTGAGAGTGTGCGTCAGTGGAAAATCAAAATATCTCATCCCACGATCATTTTAAAGAATTGTGTTCTGTTTATCAATAAATAAAAATAACGAGCGAAGCTCGGGGCCCCGATATTTAATATGTATCCAACTAATTTTATAAAGGAAGTTTCTCCTAAAATGTGAAGTTTGTCATTATACTTATGTATTCTTTGGATTACTAATGATATCTGTGGTTTGGATTACTGAAGAAACAAGAATATTCTAGAACTAGAAACGAATATTTACTAGAAAGAATATTCATCTATTGTGTTGTTTTCAATTTGATAAAATAAGTTTGAATTTTGAATGTGGTCGTTCTCTTTGTTGCAGGATGTCAGTTCTACCCTCCGGGAGAGTACCTGCGGTTTGTAAGGGTCTCGGAGAGTCTGAAAGTTGGTGGAGAAGTGCTCCAGGTTGAGGTGCATCCTCGGCGTAACCTCTCCATTCAGCCAGTTGACAAAGTTTGTATACCAGTTCTCACATTTTGTTCATCTTAATTGAATTGGAAAAGATTTCCCATCATTAAATGAATATTCATAGGGCAATCAATGCTCAATTTCTTTATCACTTGAATAAACTGATGGTTCTTCTGTGTCCGGTTATGAATTTGGAAAAAGAGACGTAATTGTTGAAACTTCGTAAATCAAATCATAGGTTGAGGTTCAGAAAAGAGAGACAATAAAAGGGACTATACTAAAAGAGAGACGTTGTTGATTACTTTGTGTTTGATAGCGGAACTCAATGCATCTTTCCAAGAGATAATACCATAGAGAAACAATAGTGTAAGTAGATATCCCATGGTATAAGGCGTTTATGTTGCAACTTTTACTGTTATCTCAAGCCGATTACTGTCGATTATTGTCGATTTTTACTGTTTTGTTGGGGTGAGAGTGTATGAACGGCACAGTATGAGAGACTACCAGCGTCACACAGCTTCACGGGAAAGAACTACGTGGACTATCGGCTTGAGATAACAGTAAAAGTTGCGACATAAACGTCCTATACCATGGAATATCTACTTACGCTATTCTTTCTCTATGATAATACTCAGTTGAATTAATAAGTGAAGTTCATATCGTATGAATAACTCTTAAGTACCGGTAGCAATGTAGATGTAAAGGTGCGTACAGATTTACGCGCCGCGAACATGAGCAATTCACTTTTAATCAACTGATGCCAAGCTTTTTATATTTGTATCTTACCGTTTCTGTAAAAATACAGATATAATCAGCTGATTGAAAGTGAATTGCTCATGTTCGCGGCGCGTATATCTGTACGCACCTTTAGACACACAGTGTTAAGACATAACTTGGGATCTCCAGATTTCAAAAACTCAAGTTAGTAGCTGATTTGACTTTTATTTATATTTCCATACAAAATAACACATTAGGTCATGCCAAAATTTTGCAGAGGTCACGACGTCGTCAAACCTGAGTAAATTTAAAAATTCACACGTGAATCGACGTGGTTGAATATTCCTAATTGATTCTCATGATTAGCATAATGCTATACGGAAGCCAGTCTCAAGTTTTATATTACTTGTTAAAACTGGTTTTCTTTCTCAAGTAATAAAATGGAATATGGATATTGATTGATTTATGGATTGAGATGGAAATCCAATCCACTTTTTCAGGACTGAAGAAGATGAAGTCATATGAAATTCATATCAGATTGCGGTGCATTCATCCCCCAACGGATCAAAATTATTGTTTTACGCGTATTATATCATGGATTGAGAAATAAAGTGTGACATTGTTTCTTGACTGCTCATGAACTCTAGTGAGAAATATAGGGTTGCTTTTGCCTAAAACTTTGAGTTAATTATGAGCTGAAAATTCATGTTGGACCGAAATCAAAACACAAGCTATTTTAAAGTAAAATATAGATTGAATTTTAAGATCAACGAATCAAGCTTTTGTGTTCCATCCATTTAGAAATGTTGAAAATCCTATAGATATAATAATTATTGTTATTAAATTACTCACATCCTTGTTAAGAAAGAACTATCAGGATCTGATTACTTTGTATTCAAGTTTCCAGAACAACATTTGAGTCGAATTCATGTCATTTGTAGAATTGATTTTAAATTGTGGGGTGTAGGCTACTTAACATCATTTTGGTCGACAGACAAGTGTCTCTCCTTGCTCTTGAAATTCAATCAGTGAGTCCTGTATCTTTAATAGAGCAATTATGAACTCATAATTAGGGCCCTCTCATGTTGAATGTGTCGGCTGACTACATCTGCTTCCGAATGGACCAGTTTCTTCGGTTCGAGTAAATTGCATCATACGAGAACACATAAAAAGCTCAGTTTAATATCCTTTCAAGACGTATAACGAAGCTATCGTAAAGATAATGGACCCAGAACACCAGCCGAAAGATTTCAACTCCATATCCCATTACATTACATTCATCAACAATTTTACGATAAAATTGGTGTGTTATAAAGATTATGAATTCAATAAGATGAGTTGGTTTATTATTATAGTTATACTGTAGAGTAAAAATTTAATTATCAATTTTGAACTCATCTATTAGGATGAATGAAAGAAATTGAATTACTCATAAAGAGCTACTGGACCTCCGTGAACAAGGAAGCTACTGTTTCTAGATATTTTATATCTGCATCCAATTTTTTTAAAGTGAATATTAAAATTGATTGTTTATTAGAGCAAGGATTAGAATAGATAAGACTCCTTCAAAAACTTCTATAATAATTTTATTATGTTCAGTATATGTGTGATATCCTCACTGAAAGTAGCAAACGATTCAATGACAAAAGAGAACCACTGTGATGTACGAAGCTGGTGAAACTTGCCAATTTGATCAATCGTATCCCTACTGAAGACTTGGGTTATCATTTCCATTTTTGGACATTCTGCTTAACTTATTCATCGTTAAACTACCTATACCCACACTTTCTCTTTTGCATCTCATACAGGCTTTGAATATTGTTATTTTACGAATAATATTGTGATAAAGTATATTTGCTTAAACTTTAAAATACCTTTTTCAGACTGACGATGTGCGGTTCTTCAAGTACGTTTCAGTGAATAGAACTGTAGTATCAATAAGACTGGCTCAGTCTCTGGAGGATTTGGTTGACCAACAAGTTCCCCAAAATGTGCTCAAATTTCGACTGGTATGCGACTACTTGGACTCGGAGGATGTTGTAAGTATAGGATATTATTTATTATTTCTATCGAAGAGGGTTCAGTAGGCCAATATCCAAAATTACAGTAGCCTACTAATGACTACGGTAGTCTCCAAGAGGCCTATATATTCAAATTTACAGTAGCTCACTTACCTATTTAGATTATTTGACAAAGTCGAAGACTGTGAACTTTTGGAAAATTCTGATTTGAACTTCATTGCTGTTAGGAGAATGACAACATTTTTCTTTGTAAAGTTTTGGGAAAACAAGTGATAAGAAAATTACTTTTGGAATCAATTATTAATTAATGAATTAATTTTTGGAATCATGTTATCTACTTTCATCAATTTTCAAATAATGAACTTCTACATTTTCTGTAATTTGTATCCTCATGACAAAATACTTTGTGTAATTTTCTGTGAACTGTATCTCAAGACAAAGTGTGAAGAATTCAAATACTGACGTATCGCTTTTGATGTAATTGTGTGATTTATTATAAGGATGATTGTAAAAAGTTTGCCCAATTTGCCATTTACTTAGTTGATCAAATCAAATCAATTTATTCTCATAATTTACGAATAATACAGTACAGTTACAGTACATTTATAATTATATACCCTTACGTTTTGAGAGACTCACATGTAGGCTTAAGCCTGTGTTTGTGAGGGCCTGGCGTAATTCGCTGAATTTAAATCGATAAACTAAATTTGAGAAAAATACAGATTAAAAATATGATATGAATAAATGTAGATATCATAGAAAAAACAAATAATTGGCTGAGGGAACAGCCAGTTATAATTAATGACGAAAAAATTAGTAAAACTAAAAAGATAGATACACTATAGCAATGCAATTAAATACTAATTTATAAATAATTTTTTCAAAACCTATAATGAGTGATGGTGATGACGATGGACGATCTAATCAAAAAGATTTAATATTATAACAGTAACAGATCATTCTGAATCAAACTTTATTTCACCACTTTTGTAAAATAGGTACATTTAAGATTTTTCTTTTTCTTAGATAACATCTTACCTGTCAGTAACAGTATACGTTGAGGATGTGAATGACCATCATCCGATATTTGTTGACGCTCCATATCAAGTAACAGTGGATGAATTAACTCCAATAGGTAAGCTAAACATATACGGTAGATCATTATGAATGATAATTATGTGAGTAATTGTTCAATTAATAACTTCTGTTATGAAATTTAAATTATTGTAGATCTACTCAGGACTTTTATAGACATCACATGATCATACTAAGTGAATTATTTAACGTTTCACAATACCGAACAATCTTCACTTTACGATGTCGTATAGTGAAAATCGCCCCGAAGAAATAGAATAAAAGATATCTACTTCCTATTTGATCAATTTTCTTAGTTTTCGACGAAAATAAGGGTATCAATAAGATATGTGAAGATCAATAAGACTGTGAAGATTATAAAAATGTTCATCGATTTTGAACTGTGACTTCTAAGAAAATAGGTGCCTTACTTATTAAACTCTATGTCATTCCATGTAAAACTTTAGTCATCCCTGGAAAACTATACATAACTTAAACTTATATTTATCTCCATTAACAATAACTCAATTCTCATATTCATCTCCTATTGCAGGTATCACCTTATTCAGAGGCATTCAGGCAATCGACAGAGATAAACCGAATACTCCAAACTCGGAAATCCATTACTCAGTTCTGGCTGGTAACGAGAAAGGCAAATTTGGCATTGATGGCGGAGCCAGGGCATCTTTGGTTCTGCGGAACCCTTTGGACTATGATATGGGAGATACCAACTTCCTACTCACAATTATAGCTTCTGTAAGTATTCAAACTATTAATTTTGTCAAATAGAGTCATTCCGATATCAAACTATTCGCACAACAATGTGAAATTAATAATACATAGTACCAGTAATGATTAAAAATGTGAGGTAGGCCTACAAATAGTGTGTGTAGCTATTAGAAGGTGCACAGTATATACAGTGGTTATGTGGTTTTATTAATGTAGTGGTATGGTACCAGTGAAAAACTGGACGATAACCTTTATATTTGTCATTGAAAAGACGAGCCTATCAAGTTAACAATCACCTTATCAGTAATAATTTATGTTTTTTAATCAATTCTCATGAAGAGAGAGAATAGTTGCTTCAACTTTGTTTGAATTCGTTTTATCTCTATACTTCTATATCTCTTCCTTTCATTTTCCCCCCGTTCTTTTTTTTCATCAAATTTTTCGTTTTCTTCATTAAGTTTTTTTTCTACTTTTAAAATGTAGTTCTTATTTATAATCAACTTTTTTCTAACTACCTTATCTTCTTTCAAGCAACTTCTTTCTGTTTTCTTAATTAAGCTTATCTTAATTTTTAATATCAAGTTCTTATTTCTAAAACAGTTTTTTCTCTAAGTAACTATTTTCCGTTTTCTCTACCTAGTTTTGTTTTGCTTTTTAATTTTAAGTTCTTAATAATATTATTTCTAAATCATTTGTGTCATAGTTTTTGTGTAAATGAGGTTTGTTTTGGCGTTTAGCTGTAAACCTCTTTGAGTTGTACTTTTTTCATGTAATGTATTCTCAATAAGTGTATACTGACGATAATTCCCACAAGAACACTACCTATATAGATTTTATGAGTCTATTAGGGGGAATGATACATACAGATGAATTAATCTAAAGTTTTAAGTTGATCTCATAAGTGTCAGTTAGTGGAATACTGCTCTCAGTTACTTTCCCAACAAGAGTACCGAGAGCATGACGTTTATCTGATCTCAACAATTGACTCAAATGACTTGATACTTGGTCAATACCTCTATTGTTTCATTGAGCATTCACATAAAGTAATTAAATACCGTATTAGCTAGTAATATATTGAGTATTGCCAGAAAGTATGTTCAAATTATCAATCTGTTAACTTAGATTTTGATAAATATTTTTATTGTTATATTCATAAGATGCTAATTGATTTGCAGGACCGAGGATCACCTCCGAAAAACTCAACAACCACAATCAAGATTACAGTCACAGACAGCGATGATTTGAACCCACGTTTCACTCATGATGTTTATCGTACTCAGATTACGGAGTTCTACCCAGTGACTGTAAGTTACATAGATTTAAGAATTGAAAAATCCATCATCTTTATCCATCAATTGAATAAGATTCAGTTTCTATTATAATAGTCTTGCAATGGATGAATAATGATAATAATTATCATAAAACTTTTTCAGAAAGAAGTTAGAGATTGAGCGGTACCATATTGTAGCTGTGTTACATTCAATTATTAAATTAATTGTTTTATTACATTTAATTATACATTTGTTAAATCAACTGATTTTTGTAAATTTATATGTATTAGATTGATTTAAATAAAATAGAGAGTCATTTCATCAAATTGATCTCTATCATGATATCACATTTTATATACGCTACATTTTATACGGTACATATAACATACGAACACATTATTTTTGCAATTTTACAGAAAGTAAAAACTAAAAACTTCATTAAATTACTAATAGGCCTAACTTATACCCTGGTAGAGAACACAATGTTCATAATATAATGCGAGTTGGCCTGTTTAAAGTCTATTGTATTTAGTAATATCAGAGACAAGCAATATAGCTTGTCAAGATAAGATAAAAGATAAGATAAGATTATCTTATCTAAGATAAGATAAGATTATCTTATCTAAGATAAGATAAGATAAGAAAACATTATGCTTATCCTTTATCCATGGTAATATTTTGTAGGATATGCGTTTTTTGGGATATGTTGGAAAATATATTTGAAAATTCAGTTTTTGCTTCCGTTCATATTTTTACAGGGCAAACGCATCCATCATGAGCTGACTTTTGTACCGCAAATAAAAGCATACGATCAGGATCTAGCCATAAATGCTTCGGTTCGTTACGATTTGATTGCTGGAAACGATCGCAAACTATTCACGGTGGATCCCAACAATGGATCCATATTCCTCGAGAGGGAACTCGACTTGGATACTTTGCCCAGCAATACATTTACACTTCAGGTAATCATTGTCCTTATATTTATGTGTCCAAATTTATCGAAAATTTCACAACCATTACAGGGTTGGCGTACCGTATTAATATTCTTATGAAATAACATATTCACAATGCATCTTAAATAACTCACTGTTTCTATTTTGAATAATTTTTGGAATAACAATTTTATGCCAACAATCTATTTTCAATGACCAATTTCATAAAATAAATTGGAATTTTAATAGAACTGATAAATTATCTCTGTTCACAAATCTGATTGAAAGTAGCTTTGTCATTCGGCTTGTTAGCGAGTTGCCACAATTCTGCTGAGCAATCTCTTTCGCCCTCATGAGCAAATCCAACCTCAATGAAAGATCCCACTGAGCTAACATCTCAGTAATTTCCAATTAATAGAACTAATATACTTGATTGATTTTTGCAGATTCAAGCATCACAAGTGGACAATGCTCTGAAAGCTGGAGTTGCGCAAGTTGAAATTGAACTGCTTGACATAAACGACAATCAGCCACAGTTTGAAGTTGATCTCTACAACATCAGCATCGTTGAAAATCTTCCCAACGGATTCAGTGTCTTGCAAGTGGTCGCCACCGATCAGGATCAGGTACGAATATTCTCATTCATCAATATTAATTCTCTACAAATTCAGATATATATTCAAGATTCAAAGTACTATGTTTTAAAAGTGTCATTTGTATCCTTGCAGGGTCGTGAGTACAAATTTAGATATATTTGAGATTCAAAGTAGCCTACCATATGTTGTTCAAGAAAATGTCATTTAAATCTTTGCAGGGTGACTACAAGTTTAAATATATTCAAGATTCAAATTAAGATGTTTGAAAAAAATTTGATTTGAATGTTTGCAGAGTGACTACAAATTTAAATATATTCAAGATTCAAATTAAGATGTTTGAAAGAAATGTTATTTGAATGTTCGTAGGGTGACAATGCAGAATTTGTGTACCACCTGGTAGATCCTAGCCAGGCATTCAGTATTGACAGCAGGACTGGATGGCTGACAGTCAGGAATCAAGCCAAGCTGGACAGAGAACAGCAAACCTCGTTAACGATGAAAGTGCTTGCCAGGGAAAAGCTTCCTTCTGTTGTTACTCCACCCAGGTACGCCTATGAAAATTTGTTGCAGAGTTTATTTTACCAAAAATAAACGTCATATATCTTTTTGAGTGTTCATCAATATGATAGTGTGAATCATCAATACGTTTTTATAGGAATCAAAACTTAGATTGGATGATGTGGTTGATGCATGATTAATCTCGTCTATGATGAATTAATCATATTGATGAATCACTCGTATTGATCTCAACAATGGAACCATTTTTCTCGAGAGAAAACTCCACTTGGATAAATAATAATGTCGTCTTTCAGAGATTACTGCACTATTATTAATGTACCTATTAGAGCAAAACTTGAACAGATTCAGTACATCGTTATATTGTAGAATTTTCTAATGGATGAAAAAATTCCACGAGTGGGATCGATTGGCTTTCCGCTTACTTTGACATTTAATATCAAGTTGGGAGTTATAGAGAACAATATTAATTAGGAGATAAACTTCAAAAGAAATTATAAACAGTACCTGAGAAGATGCAACTCTGATGAAGTTGAGACAATTCGTTTCAAAGTAAATATTTTAAAATAATTACTTTGGTTAAGAATGTGGAATGCATTCCACTCCTGAGAAGGAGCTTCAACAGCTATGTCATTCCATTCCATGGATTTGAATATTTACTCTGAAGCAAAGTATCTAAACATCAATAGAGTTACCGGTATCATGTTTATCGTCATGGAAATTTTTTTTCCAATTAATATTTATTTTACAGTTTTGAGTACTAATTAGAAGGAATTTTGTTATCAATTCGGATCTTAATCTTTCTAAATTCAAAAATAATCGTTCCAAGTGTTTGTGTTATGTTTCAATGTGGTAATTAGTGAAGAATTGAAAAGTCGCACATAACCTTTATTTGGACAATTCATTTTATGAAAATTGGGATGGAAAGAAGTTTTGGACTGTAGTCTGTTTCTTTATAATTAAGTTGATTTTAAATGATAAATGAATAAATAAAACAATGTATTGTATTCTCAATTATACTCAAGCTAACATGATCAAAAAGCTACATTGCAAAAAGTAAATGTTCATGCAGCATGAAAATGTTATGCTCACATCTAGTTCACGGTGTTTTCAGTTTTGGTTGTAACTTATAAATTGAAAAAATATCAGCAGTATTTGTATAATTACCATCAGAAAAAATAGATAGTAAAGTTAATGAGTTGAATTTCTTAGTGCAACACAAATGCTATTGTTTCAGTGATTCATCAGTGAAGGTTGACGTGACATTATTGGATGCCAATGACAACACGCCGTCATTCATCCCCAACAATATATATGAATTTATAGTTTCGCCTGACGTTGAAGAGGGCGCTCACATCGGAACAGTGAGTACTTCTCTCCAAGATTTGTTATTATGGAAATAGCATAATGATTATCGGTACCGTGTATTCATTGGTATTATTGAGTTATTACCAGTAGCATACGGTATATGTATTGATATTATTGGTATATTGTAATATAAAACTATACAGTTTCTATCAATTACAAATTTTCAAGTGGCTAAGTATGAAAACATCAGAATTTCATTTAGAAATTCTGAATTTTGGTTTTCCTTGTCATCAACTCTATTTAGATATGATTCAACTCTGTATTTGTGTTGACCTACATGAGCATTGGAAATATATATGACACTTCTACTTGTTCTCCTGAAAGAGTGAATGAGAATCATTTTTGAAATATTTATATTTGGATAAAATATTTTTGCGTAATTCCAGGTCATTTTGTGAAACTAAAATGGATTACAATTTCGTGATTGGAAATTGACCAATAACAAAAATTACGAATGAAACTTCAAATAATAAGATTCACTATAGAAGAAATAGATACCTAAACCAATGCACGTTCCCAAATAATTTCAAAGGCCACTTGTCTTGTCATAGCAATTCATAGATAAAGAAAAGAAGAATGGGAACTTATATAACACATCATAACATACACACAGAATATCTCAAGCATAACTAGGAAGTTGTAATGGTTTCAGGAACACCTTTAATGTTTTATTTTTAATGAAAGTTCTGATGTTTCTTGAAACACTTCCATGGAGCGGAAATGATTTTTTTTGCTGAACAATGTTTTTTTGCAGGTGGAAGCTGTGGATCCAGACTTGGGACGCAACGGTATGGTGTTGTATGAACTGCAGAGGGGTAACGTCTCTGATAGTCTACCGCAATACTTCACAATCAACGTGAGATCAGGGAAGATAACGGCCAGTAAGACGCCTTTGCCAGTGGGACGACACAGTTTGTTCGTTGAAGCCTCGGATCAGCCTGTCAATCCAAGTGAAAGGAGGTTTTCACTGGCGGTTGTTACTGTTGAAGTTGTGTCTTCAAGTAAGTTTTACTGTAGATATACGTTTGAGTTTATAGTTCTATAGTTGATTGATATTCTATAGTTCGAAAACAAAAATAGAAATCTATAAATGTGGTTAAATCTAAAGAAATTTACGAATCAAAGAATTAGAAAATAATTTCAATCAAATTTGAAAAATTTAGTTGTGAATTGATAAATTGAACTGATCTTATTCACTAGACACCTCATTGATAAATTTCATTCGTAGCATATTTTGTCATTCAAGTTTTTCTGATGAAGGATTTGAAATCGTTACTATAATCAATATTTGAAGAGAAACCAATTTTGTTAAATTCTATATGGACTCATAAAAAGCATTTCTAAAGTTTGACGTGAGACATTAAATAATAACCATGAAAAATTAAAAAAAAAACTATCTAGATGCTTTGAGAATGTTTGAGATACCCACATAATAACTTAAAATGATGATTATGCAAAATAGTCAACTTTTTCATATGAAATTTTATGATTATTGTAATAACTCTACACTCAATTTAAATATTCTATAAACTATTAGTAAACATTTTTTTTATAACCTGACGATGGTGTGATCACCGAAACTAGTACGAGTTACGTTACAATTTGTATTCTTGTTTTATTATTTTATTAATTTTAAAGGGTGCTATAATTCTATTTTATGAACTCTTCACTCATTCTCTAGTGAAATATAAATATGTATAATCAACTACATATTCACTTGTATTGTTTTCCTTATTTCATAGATAGAAAACAAAAGTATTCCGGTATCATACCACAATCTGTATAATACTGCATAATCTCTTAATCTGATATTATATGAAAATTTTTATGGATTCTGCCTTTCTATTTGTTTTGTTGTGATTCACAGTACCAAATCATGGAACACCGGAATTCGTCGGTGCTCCTTACGAGTTTTGGGTTGGCAGCGATGTGAGCATTGGCACCAGCGTCGGTCAAATCAGAATCACTGATTTCAAGGATCGGCACAAACTTGTCTACGACTTACTTCACAGCTATCACGAGGGAGGTGAGTAGCCAATCAATTTTGCTATCGTTTTTCATATAACATTCTATTTAAATTCCATCTCAGCTTGAACGAGTGAATTTTATGGATTGAATAAAAGAGAATTCAACCAAAATTTGTTCTGGATGGTCTTTTTTGCTCCCGGCTGCCTGAAGACAGTTTTTCAGCCCTTATTAATCAGGTGTGACCTAGAAAACGGTAGTGAACACTAATGAACACTAGACTTCAGCCACAGTCATGTCATTCCATGTTCATTTGGAAATATTATTAATCTAAATGTGTCGACTGGTAGCTGAAATTTTAATTTTTTTTATGAATTTGTTCAAAGTTTTACAAATCAGAGACTATTCTACATTTTATTTAAATTATCCATATTTTACATTCGATATAATGCTTTTCTTAGTCATTTATCATTGATGAGTTCTTATTTTTACTCTATTTTGTTGTTTGAACATACAATCATTTTTTTTAATTGACTGGATGACGTTGCTTAAAACAACGAAATAGTGTGTTAAGGCTGTGCAAAGGCTAAAAATAAACTTTGTGCTGGTGATATTTTTCAAAGTTTTTCGATTAGTATATCATGAAGCTATCAAAATGAATAAGTTTTCTCAGAAAAACATTTTTTCGATCATTACTTTTTGAAATATGAGCGTCTAAAGTTCAAATTTTTGGGACAGAACATTTCAAATTTGGTAAGAGATAAATATATGAGATTCAGAGGATAAATTCTTCATGGTATTGATGATTTAATCAAACAAAAATGTTTGGAAAATATTAATTTTCCAAAAATTACCAAAAATAACTCAAAAAAGTTATTTTTGGTAAATTGAATAACTTTATCAAAAATTGATATTTTCAGGAAATTTTTGTTTTATTCAATCATCAATACCATGATGAATCTATCCACTAAATCTCATGGATTTATTTCCTACCGAATTTGAAATGTTCTGTCCCAAAAATTTGAACTTTAGACGCTCATATCTCAAAAAGTAATGATCTGAAAAAAAGTTTTCCTGAGAAAACTTTTTCATTTTGATAGCTTGATGAAAAACAAATCGAAAAACTATAAAAAATATCACAAGTAGAAAGTTTATTTTTAGCCTTTGCACAGCCTTAATAAATCGCAGTTTGGAATCGATCAAGAAACAATCATCTCCTGATTTGTGATAACATGAATTTAGAATTAATGCCATGGAAACAGTTTTACAATTTTTTTTAATATTGCCTCAATTGTTCGATTTCCAGTTGTATATATTAACTCAATATTTTTCAAATCATATCCCAATTCCAATTTAATATAATAATGATTGATATATTGCAGTGCCCTTCGCTGTTGAGGAGCATTCAGGAACGATAACAGTGGTTGACGCCATGTCCAAGTATGACAGAGTGGAGTACGACTTTGAAGCGGTTGTCTCAGATGAGAAGCTTCTCACCCTTGTTACAAATGTCACCATACATGTCGTTCATATGGACTCGATTTTCGCTGCAAAGTGAGTCTTATAACTTGATTTATTTCATATAATTAGAATCGATAAGTTAACATAATATTCACTTTTTGTGTAGTTGAAAAGTTGATATTGTGGTAATTATTCATATTAAATAAAAATACTAAGAAATTGTCAAAAACCACAAATTTTTGGTTTTTGACAATTTCTTAGTATTTTCATGTAATTAATATAATAGACTTTTCCAATAACTGGTATTGTGTACCAGTCTTCTATAATCTTTCTTCTCATTAAAGAAATCAATCAATACTCTTCGATTTCATTAACTCACTTCTGATACTACAAAGTATAGTCCAATTTTTCCATGAGAACAGTGCAAATATGGAAAGAGGTATCCTACAACCTTGAAGTTTGTCACACACCCATCTTCGTGTAACTAGCAATACGTCTCCGGAAGACATAGCCGTCCTATCTCCTAATGTTAAATCAACGCTACGAATCTGTCCCGTTCACATTAGCATAGCGTAGCTTTCAATACTTGGGGATAGGACGGTTTACGTCTTCCGAAGACGTATTTCTAGCTACACGTAGCTGGGTGTGTGACGACCTTTAGAGTATCCTTACACTACGGTAATTGTTATTTTGATACAAGTTCTAAATTGAAGAATGTGTGCATACAGAGAGCGATAAGGAGTTTCGAGTTTCAGCGGTCTTAGAAGGGTATCTATACCAGTGATCGCCAAACAGTCGATCGCGAGCTACCGGTAGCTCGTGGGGTAGTTTTTGGTAGCTCACAGAAATGCTCGTGCAAAAGAATGTCATCCAGTTTGAATATAAACGCTTTCCCAGTCTGAAGAAAATCAATGACGAGAAAAATCCTCCACAGCACCGCAGCAATAACCAAGAATATGTTAAAATTCTTTCAGACTTGAGACAACTGTTTGATCAACGATTTCAAGAATTTAAAAGCATATCAAATATGGTACAATTCATCAACTCTCTTTTGTAGAGATATATGCAGAAGATTTTGCAGCTTGTGTTGTACAACATTTTGGTGGAGATCAGGCTTCAGTTGAAATGGAATTTGTGGATTTTCAATCTGATCCGTCTCTCAGATCACTTTCTAAAACTGGAAATATTTGGCCTCAAGTCCTCCAAAAAAAATATATCCAAATATTATTCAAGTTGCATTGAGGGTGAAAGCTATGTTCAGCTTTACTTACTTGAGTGAAGCATCTTTTTCAAGTATGAAATTCATGAAAAATCGATATAGGAACAGACTGACTGATGAATATTTGGACAACTGCATCAGAATGGCGGCTACAACGTACACTCCAAACATCAAGAAAATACTTGATGACCAGAAAGAGCTCCACTGCTCTCATTGAAATGTACATTTTAACTTTTGTTATACTTTTTACTATGAGATAAGTAGATTCCAATACTAGAAATGTATATTTTTAGGCAATAAAAGATACTTTCTTCAGTCTAATATTCCTTGGAAGCTCACTAGAAGTTTTATAAATGCTATTCTAGCTCACATGCTCATAAGTTTGGCGACCATTGATCTATACAGTATATGGATATCTATATCCTCCCAAGACCTCTCTAACCGCTGACCGCTCTCTATGTGCACAAACCCGAAAAGAGCCTTCCACATTGAGCCTTCCATCTTATATTTAAATTTGAAAATATAACAACTTTCAACTGCCAAAAAGTGCACTCATACACTCAATAAAATTCCAGTATGATCGTAATCGATTTGAATAATGCTACATATTTTGAATAAGTTACCTCTATGAAAATGATTTCTATTCAATATAATTTTAAAATAAGTCTCAAAATTCATCAAAAATATGCAGGACTTGATAGATTGCTAAATCTAGTCTCATAATAATTTTATCATGATGCTATACGTTTGAGTTTCTTTTCAAGTTTTAAAATTTTCAATTATTAATACAGTGTTTTTAGTTATCAGAATGATTTAATGAAGTATTCTAATTTAATTTGGTTTTCAACTTTTCTAAATTCTAAATCCTAGTTTATAAATATTTTGGACTCTAAATTGGATAAAAATCATGGAGTGGTAAACATAACCTATTTTTGGACAATTTCTATCTAAATTTGGGAAAGGAACAGTTTTTGGCTTTGAGCCTGTGTTGTTCCTTTTCCAATCATTCATTGTTGAGAATTATCTTGTATGTATCAATGTTTAAATAAATAAATACATATACTACCCTACCTACATGTATAAATACATGATACTATACTATATTATTATGATAATATACATGATACACATGTATATTTCTAGTACTAGTAAGTCTTCTTCATGCTTCAACTCCTGTCTTGTTTATCATTCTTGTCCTTGTTTGATATTTATCGTAGCACGAATGAGCCAATGCAAGTACAGTTCCGAGTGAGAGAGAACCTGTCCGGGGCACTGGTGGGTCAACTGGCCGGTCGCAATCAGACCAGAGTTCTGTGGAAGCCTGTGCGATTCGTGATCGCCAATCAGCCCGACATCACCGAGCAGTTCGCCGTCTCGCAAGATGGAACGATCTACACGCAACGATCTCTCGACAGAGAATACAGGGAATCGTATCAGCTGACTATTCTTGCTGAAGGCATAAGAGGTAGAACGCGTACCGGAGGACTCTATCAAGTAAGTCCACATCCTATTTTTATGTTCAATGAGTTTCATGGGTGCTAGTTTGAAATTTGACGTGATAAACTGATAAATTAATCGTGCAAAGGAACTGGCATTTTCATAGCAACCTTCAAACTTCAAAGAGCAGTCTCAAATGCCTCACCTCTTCGTCCATCTCTTGATGAATTGATAAGTATTAAAAAGTTTTGGTAAATATTTTGCTGGAGACATTTTAACTCACATAATTCAACCAGGAATCATTTCATTCATCATGAGTAATATTATTCTATATGTTTTGTATTATCTTCAATCCCACATCTTATATATTTGAAACTGGATAATCCAAGAATATTAATTTGACATCAAAATAATATAGCTTGCATTTTGAATATCTCTTGCAATTTTTTTTTCACATATTGTTGAAGGGTCCTTATGATTAGAGTTACCTATGTTTAGCAGCATTTTTTTCCTCTCTCAAGGTGCATTTTCGTTTGTGCGTAAATTTCCGCAGTCGACGATGACAAGCATTGTTGACATTCATATTGTCCAAATTTCAAGAGTACTAAAACAGCTGATCGAATAACTTTTCATTAATTGTCTTAATTATTAAAGAATTGAATATTTCTGATAATATTAACATATTGCCATTTAAAAGTATAAAAAGTATAAGCTCAACCTGCCTCATTGAAACATAATTGAACATAATCTTTCAGGTTATTATTATAGGTTATAAAGACAAATTTAAATCCACCCAATCTGAGATTCTCTCCCTGTCGTGGTCGACGACGGCATTTACGCACAAACGAAAACCCCTAGCTTTAGTATTAGGACGCTACTCCTACTGGCGGACAAGTTCTCACTTATGCCAGAGTAGATTTCCACGAAGCTTATGCTATTTGGTGTGTTGAATAATAAAATATTCCTAATTCATCCAGTTTTTAAGCGATTATACATTATAATTTTTAGGAATAGAACTATTTATACTATTTTTATTGGTTGTAATTCATAATCATAAATTAATATTTAATTCATAAATTGACTGTGGAAATGAATTATCAATAATCACCTTATCGTTGAAAAGGTGCAAGTAATTGTCGAGGATGAGAACGACAACGCACCGGTGTTCGAGCGACCGTGGTACTCGGGACGAGTGCCGGAGAACTGCGCAGCTCACTGCGCACTCAGCATGGAGCACAAGATCCGCGCTCGCGACGCCGACGCCGGCAACAATGCCCAGTTCACTCTCGCCCTCCATGGCGAGGACGCCGACAAGTTCTCGCTTGACAGAGACACAGGCGTCGTCTCCGTCCGGGCGCCTCTCGACAGGGAAACCAAGGAGTCGCACAAGTTGTGGATTGTCGCCACTGATAGAGGTGAACAATTTTTATTTTTATTTTAGTTGTGTTTTTTCTTCGACATAATAAATTATTATTCTTTGGGAGATGGGATGAAAAATACCCATAATCAAACACTATTATATTAAGGCAGCAATAAAATCTCTGCTATACGATATAGACGAGCATCTATAGCATATCAGTACCTATATAATCAGTCAGGTACGGTACCGGTATTATACACTCAACTAATAGGCTGTTATTTGATACTTGGAGAGTGATTATACGAGTATAATTGTAGATGGAAAAGAATATGATTATACAGGACTTTTTCGTACGATCTTGTGCACTGTGCGATACTCCATATCGCTTTCATAGATAAACATTTGTGAAAAATTTGGTATTATGCTATATGAGTTGCTGTTTCAGAGTTCGTATTGGAACGAACAATAAGGTATCTAATTTTTCTTACTGTTGATCAATATTGTCAATCACCGCGTTCTCAGACTGAGCTTCAAATTTTCTTTCTTCAAATAAAATTGTTGGAATGTCAAGATAAATCGATTCAACAATCAATCAATAGAATACGGTACAATTGATAGTACTATGCAATATATATATAGACTTGTCAATAAATTCAAGGGTTTCCAGCTCATACATTGTTTCTCTCTGTAATTTAAGCTTTTTACTACAAGTTTTTCCAAGTTTCACTCTGTAATTGAAGCTTACGAGCAATGTAGGTGCTGGAACCCCTCAAAATAATAATTCGATATACGTCAATACATGATAGACAGTAGGCCTACTATTAATCATAATCGATCTTGTAGATTTTGATGTTCCAACAATTTTTATATAAAACGTCAATTTGAAGTTGAGTGTGAGAATCCGGTTGATTCTCTCTCAATAATTGATTTGATGATATTTATTTGTAAACAAATGAATAATTTAATCATTAAAGAAATAAATAATGATAATCTAATTTGTAAACAAATTAATAATTGATCATAATTAATATAACTATTGATTTTTTAGGCAACCTGAGCTCAGAAGTAAGACTGACGGTCTACGTTGACGATGTGAACGACAATGCGCCGAAGTTCGTGCAGATGAAAGTGCACCCTAGCTCGGACATTGAGCTCTCGAGGCGTTCGTCAAGTGGAGTCATGATAGTTGTCGGCAACAGGACGGTGAGCGACATCACTCCCGAGCTGCGCAATGTCACTTTCGCCGAGCAACTGCTGCCTGTAGTATCCATCCCGGAAAGTTTGATTGTTGGCTCCGATGTGATCCAGCTGTTAGCTGTTGACAAGGACAAGGGCGAGAATGCTTCCATCACCTACCATCTGTTTCATGAAACGATAATTTCGGAAAGTACCAGTCCAGATACAAAATTTACACCTCAGCACTTCAGTGTCCACCCCACTCGGGAAGTGTGTCTGTTGCGACACTGCTCCCACCGCAAACCGAGTTTAGACTGAATATTTCTGCCAAGGATGGAGGTGGCCTTGAAGGATTCATTGTGGCTAGAATCAGGGTTAGAGACATCAACAACAATGCTCCAACTTTCGATAAATACCAGTATGAATTTGAAGTTCTGGAAGGACTGTATTCGGACTCTATCATAGGGAGGATAAATGCTGTCGATGCAGATTTCGGGGAGAATGCAAAACTAACTTATAAAATACTACAGAAGCGGAAAGAGTTGAAGTCGTTCCCGTTCAAGATTTCAAGAGACGGTGCGATAATTGCGAATGGGGATTTGGATAGAGAGCAGCAGGAGAGGTATGTGTTCAGAGTGATGGCTCAGGATAATGGACCTCCGGGACACCAACTGCGGAGCACAACTGAAGTGGTGATTAAAGTACTGGATGCAAACGATAATGTGCCCGAGTTTCACGGCTATGACCGAATTGTCCACACTGTGAGATCTAGTCTAGACGGTGAACATGACCCAACGAACAGATTCGAGGCATCGATAGCATTACCAGTCTATCTAGCGACAGTTGTGGAGAGCAGTCCTCCCGGTATCCCTGTGCTACGAATCTATGCCAACGACTCTGACTCTCCAGTCAACGGCAATGGCATGATACTCTTCCACATTCCAAAGAAAAACAACTCACCGCAACTTTTCAGCATCGATTCGAAAGAAGGCATCGTCACGACGACTTCGACCCTCGACTATGAGCATGAGCAGAAGCACAATGTGACGATTGTGGCCTCCGACCTCGGTCACCCCAGTCTCAGCTCGACTGCTCTGCTCATTGTTTCCGTGATTGACGTGCCAGAACTGGCAGAGGAGTTGACGGGGCCGATCTTCACTCACAGATATTACGAACTTGAGGTGAGCTAATGATATAATATGTTGTATAAATTGAAATACTTTTAGGCATTTCAAAAGTTATTATTGGAATGGAATAAAATATATAATATAAATGATATAATATATATGAGTTTAATTTTGATAATGGTGTAACAATAAAAAACAAGTTTCTTGTATTCAATAAAAGTAATTCACCTACTGGTGACAATCCAAAGTATTGAATCAAATTTTAGACTGCATATTTCTCTAATATTAACAAATATTCTTCACATAATTCCTATTACATACAACTCATGGTTTGAGAATGAGTGTTTTAGATCCTGAATAGATCAAGTTTTAGAGCTTGAATTATGTAGCTTTATTGTTTCTCCACTTATTCCTGCATATTCTACATTTTTCCTTATTCCCATACTATTACAAATATTCTATTGAACAGTGAATCAATAAACTCTTTCCAACAATGATCAACCATCATCGCCAGTAAGCTAGTAGAAAAATGTATTATGAGTGCTAATAAAAGTATTGCGATACTATTATATATAAAAATATGCTATGGAAATTTAGACATAATTGTTTGGCGTTCCCCTATAGGGAACCAAAGAGTTGGAACACAATTTATGTATTTTTTAAAAAATTGAGAGTTCTATGAATTTTAATTTACACTTATACTGAAAAAATTTCAGAAAAAAAAGCCTATCCAGGAGCATACTAAACAAAATGTTGTGAATCAGCCTGTGTACAGAACCAAATGCTACATTTGCTGTATAAAAATATAGTAACTGTACCAAATACTAAATCAGTTCACCAATGGCAATAGCAATGCTCTACCATTATAAGAAGAGAATCGAATACATTATTATTGTGATAGAGTTCATCATTATTTTATTACAGGTGGAGGAGAATTGTGTCACACCACTAGCCCTGATTTCGTTGAACGTGAGTGATCACTACCGTCGACAAGGCATGAAGTTCACGATCATCCCGTCAGAGTTCAGCAACATGTTCTCAGTCGACCCAGCCAATGGCACGGTCTACCTGACAGTTAGCCCCGACCGGGAGAGTGTCGACCAGGTCTCGGTCACCATAAGGGCGCAGCCCGCCAAAAGGGGCCGCACCTTCCCCAAAATGGTCTACCCGGTTCATCTAACCGATCTAGGTTTGTTAATTTTCATTATAAGAATTTATCATAACCACTTCAATCATTTACCTTACATTTATCTATACATTTGGTCGCCCCAATAAAAAGTCTCCAGTAGGATCAATCCTGAGCAAATCTCTCTGTAGTCCCAAGCACAAAGTAAAGAACAACTCTCTTCTTCTGTGCCCCAAGCCACATCGGACTCAACTGTAGCCACCATCTCTGTCAGGGTCTCCAACGAGGTCGCCTTTCTGGAAGGTTGGGAGCCAACCCAATCATGATTTTATCATGTCATTATTACTTATATTATTATTATTATTATCTTCTTATTTTATTTTTATGATTTTTATTTTTTTTAATATGTAATAATAATTTGATGATGGGAAGAATTTTATTTAAAAGGTGACGTCTCTACAAGAATGAAAGTGGATTTAAATAACAATTATTTGATTATTTTAATTAATAACTTGTTCAATTGATTGCTCGCTTCTATAACATCCTTGTTTTTATAAATGATACTGATTATTATTCTGTGTGGGAATTAAAAATATTTTGGTTTGAATAATACCAGTAAAATTCAATTATCAAATATTGTTCTGATTACATAGACAGATAGAGCAATACCTAAAGTATGATTCCTTGAATGTATGTTTGAAAATGTTTCTTCACGACGTAAGTGATATTGAATCATTGTTTGAATTTTTTACATAATATGTGACTTAATTTTACAATAAGAAGAATCTTCACAACCACAATCATAGAATAAACAATTTATAGATCGTTTATTGAACGCCACAATCAAGTGGAAATTGATTGGACTGTTCAAGTACTTCATCCAAGTAAACTGTAAATTATTGATAGCAAGTTAGACAATGATTCACTTATTTGATCGTCTAGATGTGTAGCTGTAAGTACCTACATGTTGTGTATGGAGAATGTTGCATGAATTATCACATGCTCAATATGTGAACTGATTTTTTGCAGCTCCTAATGAAGTGAAGGTTGTGCTGAAGATACGCGATGTGAATGATAACTCTCCAGTATTCTCCCTGAATGGGCGCCCATTGGTAGCAGCTATCCCCACCTCAGCCAACTACGGCTATCCCATAGCCAGACTTCATGTGAGTGCATTTTGTCATTGGTTCTTTCAATCAGTATTTTTGGAAGAATAGATATAAAAATGATAGATGTAATGTGGACATATATTTATTCACTTTCTCTTCTCTCTCTTCCTCTTCTCTTTATTCGCTCTCTTCTCTCTACTCTACTATCGTCGTCTTCCTACAAGGATTAGGCAATTTGCCTGTTCCGACTTCAAACTCACCATCACATCCATCTTTTACGGGGTCTGCCCTCACTTCTCCTTCCAACCGGGGTTATACAACATGACTGCTCTGGGAATCCTGTCGCTCTCCATCCTTTTACATGCTCTTTCCAGTTTTGCCGATTTTCTTCAATCTTCTGCCATATGGAGATTATGTTGAGCTCGCTTCTTATATCAACATTATGAAGCCTATCTTCCCCTTGTGCACCCTTTTACTGATCTTAGAAACCTCATTTCGGCAGCCTGTAACCTACTCCATTCTTTCTTCCTAGGTATCCAAGATTCAGAGCCATATACTCAAACAGCCAAGATTCAAGATTCAAGCCCAGATTCAAACAGCCTCTACTGTACTATCCTCTACCAAATATCCAAATGTCAAGAGTGAATGAAATATTGAAAAATATACCTGTCTGAGCGTTTCTTTCTCTACCAGTAATTTCAAATGTCTAATAGCAAAAATCGCAGAACTAAGTCTTCCTCTCAAATATGACAAAATACGGCTTCCATGAATCGATGACGATACCCAGTACTTTTACAGTATGTCTTTGGCAGATTCAGTGCTGCTGTTTCCAATTCTAACTTGACCTCTCAAAACGTTCTGAATGGGATTTCTCTAGTCTTGCAATAATTTAATCTTAACATATTTGCAGCTAACCAGTTATCCAATTTCTGAAGTGCTTCTTGGCATTGTATATCCATATTAGATTATTGACTGTCATTGTTTAGTAGAATACTGACGTCATCTGCATACAAAACACAGTGAGCTGGCTCTAGGTGAGAGGGCAAATCATTTCAGAGAGCAATAGAGGGCAATCATATATTACCTGAATAGAAATACTAAGTTGTTAATACCTGAGTATGAGTTTGTTGTTATCTACATCAGAGAAGTGATGCAATTTCGTTGAATGTGCAGGCAACAGACGTGGACTTGGGTGCAAGCGGCGAGATCAGGTACCAGATGCTGGGAGGCGAGGCGGGGCACTTCGCGGTGGACGCGGTGAGCGGACAAATCCGCGCGGCAGCCAGCTTCGCGCACCACGCGGGGCGCGTCTTCGGCTTCGACGTCAAGGCCACCGATCTTGGCGGGTCGCCCGACGGCCGATCCGCCATTGCTAACGTATTTGTGAGTCATCGAAAACCTTATAGTCCAGTCATATTGGTGCTTGCAATTTATATTGTAGTTATGATTTCTAATATATTATTAAGTCCAGAACCAATTTTTTCATGCTAAATTTCTCTATGCTAGATATAGAGTGGCCCAAAAAAACTTGTATTTTCGGTTCATTTTCTAGTTTAGCTCCCGCATTTATTTTTAGATTATTAAATTTGTAATAAAATGAAATCATTTGGAATTCTCTATCTTCAATGAGCACTAAAAGTTACAATTTTTCAAAAATGAGTAAAACTTTGAGAAAAAATCAATTTTGATTCATTTTAGTTTTTGATCAACAATATTTTCCGATTGTTACCATTAAAATGTATAATATTAAAAATCCCTCTGGGCATAATTTTGTGCTCTGCAATCTAAGACCAGGTATCTCATATAGATTTCCAAGTACACCTGACAACAATGCTCCTTGTATTTTGAAAAACACTTAAGTTACAGCTTCAACCATCATAACCAACACTATTGTAATCAAATTGATATTTCGCACAACGATAGGCCTATAAGTTCATAAGATCATGGTATATGACAATCACCCGTTAGATGCACCTAATTTAGTGGAGAGGCGCACATAAGGGCATCTCAAGGATCAAAATTTAAAACACTCGTAACTTTTGATACAATTATCGGATCTCATTGTACTACAACTCATTCTTTTCGGCTCTTTGAGGTGGTTCAAAACCTTGCATCATAAGTTAACTCCGTCGAAAAATTGAAAAATTCATCCTTCAAATTATAAATTTCAATTATTTTTCAGGTGTATGTTCTTGATGAGAGCAAACGGCTTGTGATGGTGATGAATGCCAAGCCTATTGATGTGGAAAGACACTCCGAAAATATTACATGGTAAGAAATCACATTACAATAATCGATTGCCAAAATATTAAAATTCATTATTTGTGATATCTTTTCATGAATACTGTAGTTGTCATTTATCTTTAAAAACTTAATATTTACAGGTAAAAAGAGTACAACCAACAATAAAAACAAACAATGCAAGTTCAATAAGTTTCTATTGGACATGATAAAAATGCGCTTTTGTCTAGAATTATTTTATGAGATAAACATTTTTATAGCATGACAACATTAATAAGATCTATCGAGTTGAGGAAGGCAATAGAGCAAAAAATGTTTCATTTTGAAATTGAATGGATAAAATATCAAATATATAGTGTATCCTATGTATTATGTAGTTTATCCTATTGATTTTCTCCCAATCATTAATTTATGATGTGATTGTGAAATGAAATGAATAAGTAGTGCATTCTTGAATTCATTACAGATTGTTTTCCCTATTACTGAGAAAATGTCAAGAAACTTCCCTATCGAATAGATTCCATGAATGATTAATTATTTCAGGGTGCTGTCCAACATCACTGGCCTAGATGTTCGAGTGAGGAAGATTGAGCCACATCATGAAGATCATGAGTTTAACGATGCGTGAGTAACTTAATTGGGCAATAATTCTGTTAAGTAGCCTACAGTAAACATAAATTTAAGAAGTATCTGCGAGATTTTTGAGTGATTCTCACACTCACTTGTACTTTAAAGAAGTGAGTTTTACTTTTGCCGAACAACGGCTACGTGCTGTGGCTAGAAGACTATATCAGAGACAAATGATTACTACAAGTTTAAATAATTACTACAAATTATGTTACTTTAAATATTATGATTACTTCAAATGATTATAAATTACTACAAGATTAAATAGTATCTTTACTCTATGATACAACTGAATCTGGCGAAGCATAAATCAGTATTTGGTTTCAGAATAGTGCGAAGCTGTACATGTCAAGAATAAATATTCAATTCAAACTAGTTATTATATAATATGTTATTGTATAACCCAATTATATTTTATATTGTATAATTATTCCAATAACAGCTCCAAGAATCCACTCGTTCTTCAGCTGTATGATGGCGTGTAGCGAGGCTCCACAATCATCATGATAGCACTAGCCTATTCTCATCTCCATGGATAAGTGGCAACTATATAGGCTGCTGTTGATTCAGGCTCTGAACTGTTCTTCAAATGAATTGGATTGTCTAATTCAATAAATTATCTGGTTAATAAATCTTTAGTTTCTTTTATAAAACCCTTTTATATTCAATTTTCAGGACTGATCTGTATTTGTATGCTGTTGATCCAATGATGAACGTCATTCTTGAAACTGAGGAGTTCAATGAGTGAGTAACTTGAATGGAACTGTAATAAAATATTCTAGTTATCTTGAAATCATTGCTAAAAGTGAAGCTATTGCTGGATTATTAGCACAATCAACTTGTCAAATGTTAAAAATGAGGCAAATGAGTAGAGAAATTTGAATGAACACGAATAATATTCATTAATCATTATTTATTCATTATTTATTCATTATCTTCTTACATTGTACTTGATTTTAATATTTTAGATGCTTCTCAATCAATTCTAATAATCTAGCCTATCCACTTCCATATCTCTTTGAATATGTTCTCTTGTAAAATAAGTCTTTATAAAACTTGCTGATATATGTTATTTATTTATGTAAACATAGAAGCAAACAGTTATCATCAAAGTATTCACGGTACCAGTATGTTTATCAATTATCATCCAAACTGTATAATTTGCTCTAACTGAAACGGTACGACACACACTCAACATTCCACAAGTATGTAACAAATGTTGAAGTGACACATAACCTAGCTATATTGGGACTGTTGTAATGAATAGAATTAGAACCGTTTTGGGCGTAAGCCTGTGGTACACTTCTGAATGATTAAATAAATAAATACTAACAATAGTTTTCGTTTATCCAATAAAACAATACGGTAGCTGTTAATCAATTATAATTATTGATCAAAACGTTTCATATTGATTTGCAATGCATAAAAATCCAACCATCACATATAATGCATATCGTTAATTTGATAATAAAACATAACAGCTAGTTTCTGCTTTCAAACCATCTTCAAGTTTTTTGAAACCTTGAAAACCATTTTTATAAAAACACGTTAATGTTTAAAAGTTAATCATTAATAACAACTAGTTTCGACTTTCAAGCAATATTCAAGTTTTTTACAACCTTTTTCTAAACTTTTTTATAAAAACACTTATATGAAAAACAATTAGTTTCGGCTTCTTAAAAGTTATGAAAAAAGGGTGCAGTGAAATTATTTCTTTATAAATTAACAATTGAAGCTTTCCTATTGAAATACCTACTTAATCTATTTGATATATTGTAGGATGCTGAATGCAAAGCAAAGTGAGATTCGCAGAGTGCTGGAGCCTTATCGCATCCTGGAAACAATGACTGACAAGGAGAGCTCGCCAACAGTGAGCACCCGCCGCAACAACGCACCTCTGCTCACTGGCCTCGAGGTCGTCACCATCGTTCTCGGATGCATCGTCTTCCTCGGAGCATTCACTGCTGCCATCTGTGTGGCATGCCTGCACAAAAACAAGTAAGAAGTAGTTGGAAGCTGATACTACCTATGCTTTAAAGTTGAAGACCTAATGGCACACCTTCATATCACTTTTCTTATTCTTTTCAATTTATTCACATAGAATAACATCAATGGAAAAAGCGAAGACCAATAAAAAATGTATTGTGATGGTATCCAATTATTCTATTGAAATCCGAAATACCATTATAAAAATCTCAATCAATCTCTTTATTCAAGACATACAACTTATATTCAATTCAATTCAATTCAATTCAATTTATTAATGTCAACAAAAAATTAATATACAATTCATACTTACAAACATAAAATACAAATTCTTTATAAAATAATGAATATAAAATATCATATTCTAAATAATATTGTTGCATCCCTCTTTAGCAAAGCTTGTGATGAGGGATGGTGTATCTCTAGAATGTTGGATAGCATAAGATACTAATATACATCGTAATATTAATAACATAATTAGATTTTATAATTTTACATTACAATATCAAGAAAAAAAGAAAATTCCATTCTCTTATGCTATTTTCATACAAATGTTGCTCTTGTAATCAGTATAGGCCTAATTGAGATTCAACTATATGTTCTACATCAAAGATAAAGATCACCAATATTTAAAAATAAAACAACAAATTCTCTTCTGCTCTGTTATACTAAGTAAGATATGTATTTTAAGAATAGAATTGAGATTTACAAACAGATTTGAGAAATAAATCAAAATTAGTCTTCATTTTGTCTCCCTAATAAGTAGTGTCGAAGATACTGCCTAAAAGTTTTGAAAGTGAAAGAATAATAACAAATTGGTATACATTGGGATGCTCCAGAAACTTCAAGCAACAGACGGTTTAAAAGTCTAGGACCATAATACGCTGCATGAGCACTGGCAGCCGCTGTTCTACAAGGTGGTTCTAGCAAAAATCTCTCAGATTGTCTACGAGTAACATAGCCGCCATGAGGGGCTATAGGGAATCTATTGGGCCACGAATAGACAAAACTAGCTAGGTCAAGATCATACAAGTGCTCAATACTGAGAACATTAAATTCTTTATAGAGCAAATTTGTTGGATATCTAACCGGTTTTTTCAAGCATATTTTAATAATTTTCTTATACAATACTATAAGAGGCTTAAGAACGGTAACACCACAACCACCCCAGCCAATTATACCATATCGCACAACTGACTGCACAAGCGCAAAGAAAACCATTTTAATTTGCTCAACTGTAAAAATATTTCTCAGTTGAACAAACTTATACAGCGTCTTCCTCAACCTAGAACATAAATATGAAATATGGTCTCTCCATTTCAAATGCTTATCAATGATTATTCCCAAGTATTTGGTGCTGTTCTTAAATATTATTATAGGACATAGACAACTATTATCATCGCATCCAGTTTCATGAAAAGCCAAACTCCCCTGGTTATCTGGCTGACCTGCTGAGGTCAAAGAAAATGACACTGCAGTAGTTTTTGCTATATTCAAACTAACTAAGTTGAAATCTAACCAGTTTTTTATAACTTTCAAACCCTCATTAGCTCTACAAAAAACATCCTCCCATTTTGATGCACAGAAAATAGCAACAGTGTCGTCAGCAAAAGAAAACAAAGAACAGCTCTCAAGCTCTATCTTGGGTAAGTCATTAATGTAAATCAAAAATAATATTGGACCCAGAACTGTTCCCTGTGGCACACCCATCGTAATTTCTAATTCTGAGCTCATTATACCATCAACACTAACCACCTGTGATCTACAACTGAGATAGCTTTTGAAGAAACCCAATGCAACACCTCTAATTCCAATACCTTCTAACTTTCTAAATAAAATATTGTGGTCCACTGTATCAAAAGCCTTCTGGAGATCTAAAAACACAGCTATACATTTTTCTTCCCTGTCCAGTGTTTCAATAATTCTCTTAGTAACATTATATACTGCATCAGAAGTACTTACACCCTTACGAAAACCAAATTGGCAATTAGATAAAATTTCATATTTTTCCAAGAAATCGACCAAACGAGTTTTAACACATTTCTCAATCACCTTTGACAAACATGAAAGCAGAGAAATTGGGCGATAGTTCCCTGGATCACTTTTGTTACCATTCTTATGCAAAGGAATAACAGTGGCCTTTTTCAACTCGTCGGGGAAAACACCATTCAAAAAGCATAAATTTATTACATGAGCCAGAGGAACTGAAATTATGCGAGAATTTGAACTCAGACATTTAGAAAAAATTCCATCAAATCCTGGTGCTACCCCTTTCTTCAAGTTTTTAATACACATATCAATTTCCTCTGCTATGACAGGAAAAAAGAAAAACGAATTACAAAACAATCTATTAGTTTTTTCCCTAAAAATCTTGTCCTTTACCTTAGTAATTTTTTCAGAAATTCTTCTACCAACACTCACAAAATGTTCATTAAGCTCCTCTGCTATTTCATTTACTTGATAAGATCTCAAAATGCGATTATCCTTGGTAACCAACTCTTTAATAGAACAATTAGTTTTACAAGGGGTATCTGTTGCTTCATTCACAACCTTCCATACAGCCCTTAGATTATTTCCACATTCAACTAATTTATTCTTGAAATACTGTTCCTTTAGAGTTCGCAATGCCGACTTCGGTGTTCGATTATATGATTTAAAACAATCCATCAGCTGTACATTAAATGGTTGTTTACGAACTTTAAGAGACATTTTGTCTCTTCGCCTCATACATCGAAGAATACCATTAGTCACCCAAGGTTTGATTTTCTTTGTATTATTACTAATCCTTCTCCTAACAGTTTTTGCAGAGTCAAATAATGAACGAAGTCTATCATAAAACAAAGAGAAAGCTAGTCTGGGATCGTTCTCCTGAAGAACATCGTTCCATGTTTCTGTTTTAATTTTTGATTGAAAAACATCTTCATTAAATAATAAAGCCTGAACATCCTGGGAATCAGATTCAACATCTCTGCCATATGACAACCGGCTCTTACGTTCTACACAACACATCACTGCATTGTGATCTGTGATTGCACAATTATATATAGCTGATTTGAATAGACAATGCTTACTTTTCAAAAAGATCTGATCGATACACGATTCACTTAAAACAGTACATCTAGTACTGCCATAGAGATAATTTATAAAGCCATATTCAAGAAGATTATCCAAAAATCTATTACCCACAAGAGACAAATTTTTATCAAGAATATCAATATTAGAGTCACCAACAATTAACCTATTTTCGAAATGTGCTGTCTCATTCAGAAAAATCTCTAGAGCATCCACAAAACACGCTACATCAGTTTCTGGTGACCTATATAAAGCTGTGCAATAAAACTCCAATTCATCATATACTAATTTGAAATTCAAAACATTGGCATAATCTATATCTACTTCCAAAATATTATAATTAAGTTCATTCTTTATGTATACTACAATGCCATCACATTTATTAAATTTTGTTGGCTTTATGATTTTGTTATAGCCAGAGATATCAAATCCAGTTATATCGTGTGTGAGCCAAGACTCAGTTAATACTATAATATCAAACGCGACATCAAGACCAGACAACAAAATACACAATTCATCAAAATTTTTCCTTATACTCCTAATATTTAAATGAAAAAGTTTTAAATTCGAATCATTGCAAAAAAAAGCTTTCACTTCGTTCAAATCACATAGATTAATTGATTCATTACTATTCATATTTTCTAAGTCATCAAGTAAATCACAAATATCCATTACAAACTTATAGAAATAAAAGGTTGAGTTACCAGTGATTTATGATTACCTTACAGCTTTGAAATATCGCTTTCATTTTTTATCACCACCACACTCTTGCTCGCTTCATCCTTTTTCACTAGAACGTTGCTGTCCCGAATCCATACAAAATCATATTTCTTTTCCATTGCGCATTTTTTAACTTCTCGGAAAAGTTGCATGACCGATGGCGAATGATGTTGGAAAGCGAGCACCCTGCTCTCAGGAAGAGCCTGCGAAATGCATTTCGATGATATTCCCGGGCCTCTATTATCTTTAATAGCAGATGATCTGAAACTGGAATGCCAAGCTTCCTTGTCTTGTCGACGCAGAAAACGAAACACAATAGGCCTAATACTGCCCTTGACTCTCGACGGCAGTCTATGTGCAGTACTCAGGCTTTGGGCCGTTATATCACTATTGATTACCGAAGAAATGCTATTGAAAATCTGGAAGACAGACTCATTAGGCGTCTCGGTGATCCCTGTTACGACCAAATTATCTCTACGAGAATACTCTTGCATATTACAAACTTCAGTTTTCAATGTTTCATTTTCAGCCTTCAATACACTAATTTCACTCTTAAGATTTTGTATTTCCTTTTTATACAAAATGATTTCTTTTTTAAAGTTGTCAAATTCGTTTGATATAAATTCCATAGAGTCTTTTATTGAATTGAAGTCTTCTTTGAAAGAGGGAGAAATCTCTGAGTGTATCATCTGTTTCACAATAAGTGCGATAGCTTGAAGGTCGGCAGGAGAGAGAGCGCCTGACGCTGTAGTAGAATGAGAGGCACTATGAATAGTTGAATGACCGGCCTTATCTTCTGACCTATTTACGGCAGTTCCCGACTTGCATGAAATGCACTTCCATTTACATTTACTTTCATTAGACATTTTACGAAAGTTTTGTTCCTTTATAAGTTGACACAAGAAATGAAACTCATTTTTACAAGATGAACACAATAACAGGTCCTGTTCAGGAATTTCACTTTCACATTTATCACAATACATTCTGAAAGAATCAATAAAAACAATCAAAGAAACACGGAGCAAACAACGATAGATGCTACTCGTTCAACAGTCAGAGACATATTGAACATGAATATACATCTGGAACCCTGTATATTTTCTTTGTTGAATTTGTACCAGCCTGCTCTCTCTCTCTCTTTCTCTATTTTGTTCATTGTCTAACTGCATTGCTCTCTAACTGATGCTCCATCATGCGGGCGTGATTTTATTACTTCCATGATTGATTATTTCCACGTATTTATATTGATAGCTCTATAGAGTAGGTGAAGAAAGGAGATTTATCAGTATTATAATTTATCTTCTAATAATATTTAAGTGAGGAATCTCCTTTCAATTTACTATACTTCATCATCATCAGGATGATAATAACAAATCATGACGCCCTAATAATGTAATTTATTATTTCTATCATTTTATAAGTTAGTTATTTTATTATATTTGCAGAAGTTGTTTGTGTATCATCTTACTTATCTCTTGTTTTGTGGAAATAGATATACATTAATATTAATAGGTAGTGTAGGCCTAATTTGTGTGTATAAAACATCCGAAAAAAATCTTCTATTGGGGAAATCATTGGAAATGGATATTTTTTATCAAACTGTAATGTTAATTCAGGAAAAATCTGGACTCAAAGTACCCGCCGGCGACGATCGACCTGAGCCTGCGTCCTAAGATGCACATGGACTGCAAGCCGCGCTCGCTGTTCCACCCGAACGCGTTCGTCGAGGACTCGACCGAGTACGGCGGCTCGAACCGAGGCTCCAACTCGGACTGCACGCGTGCACATCGCGCACACGGCCACCAACATGCGCCCACTTGCATGCGCCACCACTCGCGACAGCAGCGGCGTCGGCCATCGCAGCGACACAAGAGCGGCGGACTGTTGGAGGTATCGCTCGCGTCGCTCCACTCTAGCGCGCGCGACAGTGGCATCGGCGACACGCGACGCAGTCCACGCGGGCGCTGTCCTTGCGGACACTCGTCCACTCACTCGTCAGCAAATAGCAGCAAGTATGTGCCATCCTTTCACATGTCCCCAATTGACTATAGTGAGGTCCACGTTATAATGGTCAAGCAATCAATCAAGATAGTATTCTATTTAATGAAAGTTGTATATGGTAGTATTTGATTACATTGGTGTTGCTATCCTTGTCTATCATTCGACAAAGCGAATAGCGTTATCCTTTTCTAGCTTTGCAAAGTTGCCAGATCGTTTTTCAACAATGTAGAAATATAATTAATTAAAAAATGTTTTATCTCAATTATGAATATTTATTATTTAGAATCGCTTTCTCCAAAGTTGGTTCAACTATTAAACTCATTTGATCAATGTATGGTCGCATTTATTATAATGCGTTTCAATTGAGTTAGCTGATGCTTTGAACTAGAATTTGAGTTTTTTTTGAGGAAGCGTCCCTAGATCATTTGAAAATATATTTTCTTGTGGAATAAAATATAATTCATTTTTTAAACAAGAATGAACAGTGAATATTACATCAAAAATACCAGTATCAGCTATCCTTTAGAAGGTCCACGGTCCAAGACAGAGGATCGATTGCACTTATCTTTCTCCACTGCCATTATAACTGCATCACTACAGAGCTAGGTCACACCAATAACTTTGTGCTGTAGTCAAGATGATATTGCTTGTAGTCTGTAGGCCTATAGTCTGTTTATAGAAAAGAGAGACAAACATGAAGTTTGCGCGTGTGTAAGTATGAAAGTGATGACTTATATCAGCTATTAATAGCCGAAATAAGTACCGGGTGTCCCACAAAGAGAATTACACGTTTGATTTTATATTACGTGCCCATTCATGCACCCAACTTTTTTAAATTTTACACAGTTTTCAAAGTAGATTCTAAAAATTTCTGGGAAAATTTCAACTCCCTAAGCCTTTTAGAAACAAAATAGTGGCATATTGAAAAACGATACTTTAAAAACATTAAAAAGGTGTTCTTGATTTTATAATCTTTTTTTTTTATTGTTGCACTTTAGGGCAATATAACTTTTGAATAAAACAACTAGAACAAGGCCTAATAAAAAACCTTAAAAGTCCAAAATTATTGAAATTAAAATCCATCCACAGCAACACACTGATAACAGCGCTCTTACAAAGAAACTCCGCGGTATCCGGAGAAGTTCCTCTTCTATTGATCGTTTTAGTTCCACATCATTATTGAATTTAAGGGTTTTTAATTTATTAAATTTTTACTTTCTCCTTCAAGTAACCCCTTTATTAAATTTTTACTTTCTCCCTCAAGTAACCCCATAAAAAGAAGTCACAAACAGTTAAATCTGGTGATCGGGGTGGCCAATCTAAAAAATCACGACCATTCCAACGGCCATGAAGTTTGTCATTTACTAATTGCTTGACATGATTTGCAAAATGAGGTGGAGCACCATCTTGTTGGAAGATTGCTTGATCAATTTCTGGTACCGTACCATAAAATGAGGCAATACTACTGCAACGTAGTAAACAAATAAGATAATAACTCATGAAAGTAGTAAGCGAATTGGTAAAATTTTCAATATGCCGCCATTTTGTTTCTACGAAGGTTAGGAGCTGAAATTTTCACAGAATATTTTCAGAACTTACTCTGTAAACTGTGTAAAATTAAAAAAAAAAATGGTGCAAGAATGGGCACGTAATATAAAATTAAACGTGTTAACCTCTTCGTGGAACACCCGGTATATGATAATTATAGGTACAAAATTAGATGAAATTCTCATTACACCCAACTAATTTAGCAAGACGAATAAACGTGTTGTGTGTTGTGTTTCAGTGGCAGCTACGAGGACTCGCTAAAGTCGCTGCACCGCCATCACAGCCAGAGCAGCGGCGGCAGCGGGGAGCACACCCACTGCAGTCACAGTCACAGCCACGAGGGCAACCGGGCCACGCCCCCCATGCTGGTGCGCAGGCCCAGCGAGCGACTGCTTGTTCCACGGTAGTCAACGACAGCAATCCAAGCCACTGATAACGAATGCTTAGACCCCAACTATACGGGCGGAATAGACGCGCTGAATTTATTTCGCGCTTTGACACTTTTAACTGTCAATGAAAGCCACTAATCTTATTTATAAGGAATGCTCGCACCCCAACTGTACGGGCGGAATAGACGCATTGAATTCATTCCGAGCGTCTTTAGAATGCATGGGATTGGTTGCACAAAAGCCTGTCAAATTTGAACCGTGATTAAATAGCTTGAGAACCAATCAGAGAAGCCTCCTTCTCAAAGAAGCATTCTCTGATTGGTTCTCGTGCCATTTAATTGCGGTTAAATGATCCGTTTAATGTTGTATTATGTATAAATTATCCGTTGTATTGTGTTGGAAATTATTGTATTGTGAAGGCGGCGAAATGGGTTTCTACCTATTGTCTCCATGAATAAATTAATAAATTAATCACGGTTTAATCATAGAAGCCTCCTTTTCAAAGAAGCCTTTTATGATTGGTTCTTGTGCCATTTAATCACGGTTCAAATTCAACAAGCTTTTGTGCAACTGGGCCATGACCTCTTGGGAATTGTCAATTTCGCTCGTATAGTTTACCCCTTAAGATACATTCTGTACACCCCCTTAAGAGACAAAATTCATCCTGTTGACGAGTGAAGAGAATTCAGCGCGTCTTAGACGCCCGTATAGTTTTGAGGCCTTACAGGTCTAAATTGAGTCTCACTATTTATAGCAAAGTTGAAATTTACTTCAAACTGGCAGCATTGCTTGAATGCAAAGCATTGATGATATTTATAAGGAATTCTGACAGTTTGAAATGAGCCTTACTGCTCACAGCTAAAGTGAGATTCACTTCACAATGGCAGCATAGATTCAATGCTAAACATTGATGCTATTCATGATAAATGCTGACAGAGTGAAGTAAAACTTACTGTAGTGGCATGATGTGACAGATATTTATATTTTATAATCCACAATAACAGTATTGTCGAATGCTTGAGGCTTCTCTTTCCTAGTCGACTGAAACGGAACGGAAACTAAAATCTATAGGGCCAAACTTCATAAGAATACTAGGTAATCTAGTAGTTTTGTCTTCAATATGAGTTTTCGTTGTGTTATCGCTTACTAGGAAAGCGTCGCCTCACAAAGGCTGCAGAATGTATATCTCAATTACCGTATGTATTATTATATTATTTAATTGTATTTATTGGATTTTCTGTTTCTCAACATTCTAGAGAATAGGCTACTGAATCCACGAATTATTTATTGGTGGAAAATTGAGATGTATTTTGGTCATAATTATATTATGATTAAAGTGTTTTGTACAATAAACGAATAAATATAGAAATACAAATAAAATACATTTTGAGGTTGATTGATTGGAGAATTGAAATAAGTTGAACTTCAATTGATCTAATTTTCTTTTAAATTTGACATTATACTGCAGTTATAAAAGAATATTACTATGCAACCTGAACATTAGTATTTCTACTCTTTAAAAAAAGTATGTTACTCAATACGCATTTCAATTTGTTACATAGCAAGTGATCAATCACTTACTATTGTGATTTGTGAGAGCTTGAATTACGTATTTAATGTGGTTCAAATTGGTGATTTTTTCAAAATAATCCTATATTTTCAATAGAAAAAGATCAAACAATTTTATTTTTTCAATAAGATAAGATATTGTTTCTGCGCTAAGTTGAGATCAAATGTATTCCCTGCAAGAAGCCATTTAATTACTGTAGTATTATTCTACTCATGTTCTGCCGCATTGCTAACCTCTAATTGCAGTACTGTGCACAAAAGTTGTCCCTTGAATATTCTACTGATAGAGTAAAATTATATGGAGATAGCATAGACTTTGCAATTCATATCAAACTCAATCTCACCCCGAAAACTCTACTGTGGCATCTCAATTTTCTATCCAAATTGGCACAGCATATGATGCCCGTCCACCATTTTATATAGTATAATTTTGGAGTATTTTATTACCCAACTATATTAACGGCATTTGAGTGACTATTTATTCATTAAGCTACATCAAACATCATCACATTAGAAAAAAATGTTTCAAATTCTCTGGTTAAGCAGTTGGAATATTGTAGATGGATAGAGGACTTGACCAGTAGCTCATTCTTAGATGGTACTTCAGTACTAGAAAGGTACAAATTAGAGCAAATATAAAAATGTAAATAACGATAGTCAAGGATATTGTAATAATTGTTATTATCAGATAATAACATAAGGCATACTACATTTAAAAATGGGATTTTTCCATTCAATCAATTGTATGGAGATTCCACATTGAATGCAGTCTTTTCGTGATAGGTCTCTTGAGTAGTCATAGATCACCCAAACGCATAATTTTGAAAATCTACCAATCTTTAAAAAAAATCAAGTTCTGTAATTATAATCATTGAGAGAACAAGAGAGATTGTAATTAAATATCAGATCAAACTGAATTTAAACAAATAGAATTTTAATATTTACAAGTACATAGACACCTAGGCTAAATACGAAAAAACCAGAAATATTATATATTATATTACATAATATCCACAAAAAATGAATAAATGGTTTTCAAATCTGACTTGCTGAGCTTGAGAGCTAATGGAACCAATTACTAAATTGAAATTTAATTTAAAAATTTGGTGATAAAAACCAAAACTTATTAATATAATTTGTTTTGTAGTTTGAACTCAAATATTGAACTAAAGTTTCCATTTTAAGTTCTATCTATTATTTGATCAAAAACAAAAATAATGTTTATGTATATATTGAAAATCAAAAAGTTTTGTAACGTGAACCCAGAATTCTAGTATTGAGCGTGAATTTTATAATATATAACAATTGCTGCAATTATTGATCACACATTTTAGTTTCAGTTGTATTTGCAAACAGAAAGTAAACGATTATTCCATTTTAATTGATTTTCAAACGATTATGACGTATCAGAAGAGACTGAATAAATAGTTGAATATTGTTTTTTGTAAACATATATAGTCATAGTTGAATTTTTAAGTATCAAATAATAGTAATTATTGTTTTATTGTAATTGAATTGCCATAATTTGTGTATAATAAGGTCTTGTCTTGTGTACATACATTATATTATATTATAAATTACATATTATTTTCATGTTCTTACTTTCATGGTTTCATCCTGTCGCCACTTATAATCACTTACATAATCATCTTACGTAGCATCTAGCATAAAAATCGCCATTAATATCACAATTTATAATATCACAATTTTTTACTATAATATCACAATTTATTGAAAATTGAGATCTCTAGAGGCTTTCCTACACAGAGTGATGTTTTAGTTCCAATGTGTATGGTTACTCATTATTTTTTAATAGAGGAATTTGTGTCGCACAAAGTTAGTAGTCCTATTCAATCAGTATGCACACGGTAGTGTGAGTAGATTATCATTGAGCTGTGTAACATTTTGTGTGGATTCCGGTCGTCTTATGAACATAATTTCTTATGCCATGGGGAAGATACATGAATATCATGAACATAATGTAGAACATGAATATCATGGTGAAAAGAGTCAACGCGTGTATAACTTCAATGGGTGATCATTTAGAGCAGAATCTTGAATAACCTTTAGTAGAGTACGGTACTGTAACTAAGAAATGACTGATAAAATATTAGTTCACTCACTATAGACATGAAAAAGAGTGTATGTTTTCAATTTAAAATTGTAGTTCTGATTTTATAGTATATTGTTTGGATACATTAAGAGAAGTCCAGAACCAATTTTTTCATGCAAAATTCACTAAGAGAGAAGTAAATCCACTAAAAAAATTTAAAATTTACTAAAGAGAAGTCCAGAACCAATTTTTTCCTACAAAATTCACTGTGCTCTTTAGTGAATTTTAAATTTGTTTAGTGGATTTACTTCTACCTCTCACTTTTTTATATTATAAAATTCTTAATGTAATGATCATTCGGAACTCTCAATCTTCAATGAGTACTGAGTTAAAATTTTTCAAAAATCAGTAGAATTTAAAAAAAATCTTCAACCTTACGGTATACATTGTGTGAATTATGAATTTTATTATTTCTGTTATAGGTATTTTATTCATTTTTTTTGAAATAAATTCTTTGAGAGTAAAATTGTTGATTTATGAAATATAGTGGTATTTCCTTGAAAATAAGTCTTCACGCAAAAAACACAAGAAAAAAATGAAAATATTGGAGAAAGCAACAGGTGAGCGCTGCGCTCACCGTCTTCCAACAAGAGTTTTGATGTCGACCAATTTTGGAACAAACCTATGAAGACACATTCTACAAATCCTAAATCCCAAGCATTCCATTTTTCGATTCTTCAAGTTTTCTACGGGTGGGGGGTGTCAATGATTTGCCCCTATCAAAACCCTATGGTCCTATCCCCTATCAGACGATACAGTCGCGTATTTATTTCTGCACGACTGAGCCAGCCACCAACAGGGCAGAATCATGCAAAATCATTCTTTTGCTTTATTCAATAGCTTAATAATTATTTTTTCTGTTTAAACTACTGAATGAAAACTAAATTGATTGAAGTATCGAAATATCAATTATTGGAGAAGTAGGTATAGTGAGGTCCACGTTATAATGACAGTATTTGCTCAACTTTGGAATTGCTATCCTTGTCTATCATTCGACAAAGCCTTTTCTAGGTCCACAACGATGCCAATTATGTTTTTGACAGTGTAGAAATAGAATTAATTAATGCAGAGAATCGGCATTGCTATTCTCCTATAGTGAGATCCACGTTATAATGACAGTTGATTAAGATGGGAGAACAGCGTTGCCGATTCCCTGCCTTGCTTAATTATCTTTCTTCATTGTCAAAAACAGATTTGGCATCGTTGCGGAGCAAGAAAAGGATAGTACTACCTGCTTTGTCGAATGATAGACAAGGATAGCAACACCAAAATTGATCAAATACTGTCACTATAACGTGGACCTCACTATATATTTATCCACTGTCATTATAACGTGGACCTCACTATATTATCTTTATCCACTGTCATTATAACGTGGACCTCACTATAGTAGAGATGGAATATCATAAGGCAAGTATCGATAGTAGTTCTAATCGATAGATCATCTAGACAATATCGTTATCATAAATTCAAAATATCGATGCTCGGTATTATCAACTCCCGATATCGAAACAAGAGAAACAAACATTGCTTATCGCAGTTGAACTTTTCGAATACATATTTATGTTAATAAAATAAGAAGTAAAAAACAATGATTTCTCAGCTCTAAATCTCATTTATACAAATTTCAAAATATCGTTATTGAGATCTCCACTTTCAACATTCATTAATTATGTCGACTATTATGCTATCGATGTTGGTGGGTTGGTTCACAACGAGAACAGACACAAACACAATAGCCTTATCTCAAATTTCCAACCCAACCTCAAATTTTTCGTTCTTCATTATGTCATCGTGTATAATTTTGAATATTTCAATTAATTGATAAACTAGCATTATTATGTTACGGTCTTTCTAGATACAGTGATTAAAATAGAGGCGTTTATTAGTATTAGTAATGGAGAATCATGATACTTCTGCAAAAGCTGTGAGTAAATATTTTTATTATTTAGGTAGACTAAGGCTGCATTTAAATATTTGCTGGTATTAGAATCATTCTTTCCTAATTGTTTATCTTCAACTATACCAACTCATTATTTGGAGATATATGAATTCCTTTTTATTGAATGATGAGCTAATTGTTTTGCTTAAAGTATAGATAGTGTTGATAGGCTAAATGGTGCTAACATTTAGGTTATAGCAGAATTACACAAATAAATTTTAGGCCTATATACATATAGGTCTATATTTTGAAGGTAGATTCAAAGGTTGTTTTATCATAACCATTGATTTGTAAGTAATTATTATAGTTTAATAACTAAAGGTCCAATTCCTAAGCAAAGAATCTACAATAGGTACCTAGTCTACTGCGATTAGTGCGATTCTAGCCGCTCAGTTGCTAGCAGCTGTAGCATTCAGTAACTGAGCGACTACAACCGTCACTTATAATATACCTGTGATTAAGTTACTAGAATCCTGCACGATTCCTGGTACATCACTTCCAGATCCTGGTACATTCCACATCCTCCACCTCTTCTCCAGCAAAAAGCATACCTTTATCTACCTCGGTCTTCCCACCATCGCTCGTCCTCAACTGTTGCCATCTGTATTTTTTCTTCTCCATTTCGTTGACCACTGTGTCTTTCATAGTCGTCGCGGTAACTAACCCTCTTGGTCTCGTGACTTCAATCCTCATCTCTTCCATTTTCTTTAGCAGCCGATCCTCTCCCATTCTCTTTACAAGTCCAAACGAGCGTAGTCTCATACTTTCTATCTTTCCTCTTATGCTTTCCATGTTCAGAGCTCTTCTTATCTCCTCATTCTCCTGAGACAGCTCAAAAAGTGCATACTATTTTATAATATTAATGATTATTTTACAGGAACAAAATATTGATTGTAATGGCAAGAAGGAAGAAGAGGCGGAAGAAGAAGACGACGGTGATGATGATGATGAAGACTCACTGTCGGAGGAAGTGGAGCCGAAACTCAAGTACACCCGGATGACGCATGATCTCGCCAATATATTATTCAAGGATGCTGCTAGCTGTGTTGCTCTCCATCCTAAAGTGAGATATTTATCCTTTTTCTCTCCTTTCTGAAAATATGACACTCTTAGGGTCACAGCATAGAGGAGTGGCGAAGATAGCTTCAAACTTGAGAGTGTTGAAAATTATGCACTTAATTAAAATGGGTCGAAACATAGGAGAACGGTATGTTCTGAACATTTTAACAATTTTTAATTCACAAATTGTGGAATTTTAATTGTCAATTTTTTAGGTTTTATACATTCAACATATACATTTTACATTTTTTTAGGGTTATACATAAACCTATTTTATATGTTAGGATTGTTGCTTTAAATGCAACAATCTCAAGCTTGAAGATACCTTCGCCGCTCAAATATCTAATGACCCTTAGGTAGAATTCAATTAATTTGGTTTTCAAAATTGATGGCGCAGTCCCAACGTGTATGATTCTGAAAATGAGGGTCTAATGTTCCATCCCACCCGTAGTCAATTTATATACCGCATATATTTTTGCGGACGAATAATTCTGTAAACAGCTTTAAACATCAAAACCAATTTCACAGGAGCATATTGCCTAAAGCGTCAATTGATTAAAGCAACAATATTTATTATGAATTTAGCTTGGCTAGATATATCAATTTCGAGTTGAGTAGTGAACGCCGAGCAGGACAGACGTCTATCTTGTTTGCTCCGCTTATCTGATTTTTCGAGTCGAAGTTACTTTGTGCCGGTTTACTTGATCAGTCTTGAATTCAGTTAATAATTTAGTAAATCTGAACTTTTCGCGTATTCAGTTAAAGTTATACGAGTTTCTATATAAATCGTGTTGACTAACGTGTGTATTGTGAATATATTGTGAGTATGCTGAATCTGTAGTGGTATGCAGACGGACATAAAAAGCTACTGTTGACCCACAGCTTCATCAAAGAGGATCCGGTCAACAAGTTCGCCCGAGGTCGAAGGACATTCTCATAAAAAGAAATCATCCAATTCAGCAATGGGGATCGATGAAGAGACCATGAAAAAATTATTAAAGGAGTTAGAAAGTCGCCTATCATCGAATATAGATGGTAAACTGAAAAAACTTTGAAAGACTTTGAAAGCTCAGTGGCATCGATAAAAACATTAGTGGATGAAGTATTGAACGAAAATAAAAATCTGAAGCAACAAATTTCTCAGCTTTCGGACACAAACAAAGTGCTTTTGAAACGGGTTATTGGCTTGGAAGATAGAAGTAGACGGAACAATTTGATTTTTAAAGGACTAAAATTCAATGTGAATACATTCAATGCAGTAAACGTGGTGAAAAATTTCTGTATCCAGTTTTTGGGAGCGAGACCGGATGTGTGGATTAACCGGGCCCATCCTCTAGGTCCAGCGAGGGATGGAGGCCCACTCATCGCAAACTTTCCCGACAACGCCGATTTGACACATATCCTAAATAATGCGAAAAAGCTCAAGGGAACAGGGTTTTTTGTTCACAAGGATTTTTCCTCAGAGACCAGAAAAGCCAGGGCAAAACTGTTCGTAATGAAAAAGGAAATCATGAGGGTACGACACAAGAAAAAGTATTTATAAACCATGACCGTCTTACTATCCGCAACGTCTCATTTGAAATTGATAGAGAAGGAACGTTGAAATCAGGGAACCAGGACGGGGAGGAAAAACTACGTGATGTTCTTGGAGAGGACGCAGAGGCGGTCGTCAATGCGCTGAAGGGAGCCGATCAACGTCGTAGTGAAGCTGGGAGTGATCAAGGACACTGAGCCAATGCCGTCAGTCAGAAAATAAAGTCGAAAAGTGAGATCGATTTTTTAGTTTATAATGTATGTGGGCTGCGTGGTAAGTTTCTTTTCGATTTTTTCAATTTCTTAAGAGATTATGATTGTTTTATTTTATTAGAAACATTTGTAGAGAATGGAGATCATGTTTTCTTTGAAAAGTATCTTGAAGGATATGATTATGTTTGGGATTTTGCGATAAGGGATCCAAGGTATGGAAGGCCAAAGAAGGGCCAATTAATAGCAGTTAGAAATGGGTTAAAACATAAAATAGAAAATTTAATTGGTAGGAATGTAGTTATATTATCTGATAAAAATGTGATAATTGTACCAGTTTATCTGAGTGGTGGGTCAGACGAGGAATGGGAATGGGATTACTGTGCGTTGTATGAGTTTATGTCGACACTAGATAATACAGATAACATTATTCTTGCGGGAGATATGAATGGGCGAGTAGGAGAATCTCAGAATGTACCGTTAGAGTTAACGTTAAATCTCTCAAATATAATATCTCATGATCGTAACTAAGGATAAAACTGTTAATAGGAAGGGGAAAAAGTTAATGAATTTCTGTGAAGAGTTTAATTTGGCTATTTTAAATGGTAGATCTATAGGTGATGAGGCGGGGGAGCTCACATTCGTAGGAAGTAGAGGGGCATCAGTTATTGATATATGCTGTGTAAGTTTGGAATGCTTGAATTTAGTAAAAAAACTGAATGTTATACCTGTAAGTTTCTCTGACCACTTGCCAATATGCGTTTGTCTATTGAGTGATTATCGTAACGATAACGAAAATAATTTGATGCCACTTGCTCCGAAGTTATCGGTGAGTTGTCTAAATAATACTGGCTTTACGGAAAAGCTGGCTGCTAATTGTAGGAATGTCAATAATCTCCCTGACAGCATCAACGAGGCCGGTAGTATATTGAGGCAACTCATTTACAACACAGCTAATTTCAAAAATGTCCCTAAATCAATGAGGAATAGATTTAAAAAGAACGACTGGTACGATAGAGAATGTGAGAATATGAGAGCACGCATGTTCTCATTTCTTAGATTATTCCAGAAAACTAATTCCGTTGACGTTAGAGATGACTATGTGCGAATAACAAAAGAATATAAGGCTTTATGTAAAACTAAAAAGGAATATTACTGGAACGATTTAAAAAATAAACTTGCTACTGTTAAAGATTCTAAAATGTTTTGGGAGATAGTACGCAAACTGAAAGGAATTCAGTAAAAAAAATCCTAATATTAGTGCAGATGAGTGGATATATAGTTTTAAACGGTTATACACACCTGAAAGATCAAGTGGACCAATAATGTATGCTGAACCACTTATCAATAGTGATGCGCTTGATAGGATAATTAGTTATGATGAGATAGATATATCCCTGAAAAGGCTTAAAAACGGAAAAGCGCCAGGAGAGGATAGGATCCCTCCTGAATTTTACAAAAAAGCACCATTAGAATTCAAGGCGTTATTGTATGTATTTTTCAACAGAACTTATGATGAGTGTACGTCCCCTGAGTCTTTTAATAAATCAATAATATTTCCCTTACATAAAAAAGGCGACACCAAGAATCCTAATAACCATATCGTTCACAAATTCCGTTTATAAAGTATTTGTAGGAATACTATTAAAAAGATTGGAGGATTGGGTTAGAATGAGAAAAATTATCTCCGAGAATCAGGCGGGTTTTAGAGTAGGGTATTCTGCCGTAGATAACATTTTTGTCCTGCATAGCTTAATAAACTATTTCACTACTGTACAGCGTAAAAAAATATACTGTTTTTTCATTGACTTCCAAGCTGCTTATGACTTTACAGACAGAGAAGCACTGTTCTATAGACTTCTTGAGATAGGAATCTCCAGTAAATTCGTAGGAATGATTAGAGCTTTATATAGAAACGCGTCCTCCTCTGTATGGTGTGAAAACGGGTTAACAAGGAGTATTAGATTTGAGAGCGGATTGAAACAGGGCTGCCTACTCTCTCCAATTTTGTTCTCGATTTTCACGCATGATATTTGTGAATGTGTAGGTGGAGGATTGAGGGTGGGGAACTCTAAAATTAATTCCCTTCTTTATGCAGATGATTTAGCGATATTTTCTGATAATATTAGGGAGTTACAAAGTATGATAAATAGGCTGCAACAGTACTGTTTTCGATGGAACTTAGTATTAAACAAAGATAAATCTAAGATTATGGTTTTTAGGAAAGGAGGTAGATTAAGTCGAAATGAAAAATGGTACTATGGTGAGGATCCCATTCAAATTGTAAATGAGTATAAATATCTAGAGGTTACGTTCACTCCCACTTTGTCCCTCAGCAAACATTTTTCAAGTAAGCTAACATCAGCAAGATACGGTATTAATAGTTTATGGCGGAAGTTTATAGGCAGCGAAGATGTACCGTTATCCACTAAATGGCAAGTTTTTGAGACAGTGAGTAGAACAACTATCACGTATGCTGGTCAGGTGTGGGGGTGTCAACGTAGGGAGGATGTAGAATGTTTCAATAGATTTTTCATGAAACGAATGTTCGGGTTACCGCAGAATACGTCCAACTATATTCTATATTTAGAAAGCGGGAGGGATATTATGTGGCTACAGACCCTAAAAATGCATTTCAAATACATATTAAAAGCACTTGCATTACCTGACCATAGATTCCCTAAAATATTAACAGGCTTAGTGGTACAGAGTAATAGTGGCTGGTGTAGTGAATGGAAACAATTATTTAATCAATTTAATGAGGGATGGGTGGACCCTATAACTCAGCCAGATCGGTGGGGGATGACGTGCGACAATATAATTGATAAAATTCGCCGTAATGTACTGGGAACTTGGTGGGAGAAAGCTTCAAATTCTCAGTTTCATCAAATATATTATACGTTAAGAACCAATAACGCAGTTATGAAAGATTATTTAAACGACTCAAATAAAAGAAGGATGATTAACATAATTTTCAGAGCGAGAGGGTCATTATTGCCCTTGAATTTTAGAGTAGATAGGGGGGAAAACAGCTATATTTGTTCACTATGTAATAGTCAAGAAATTGAAGACATTTATCATTTTATAGGAAAATGTAAGGTGCTATCAGAGTACCGAGTAAAATGATTTGGAAGCTCGGTGATAACGGATGAAATGGTTCAAGAGTATTTAAATGGTAAAAACTGGAAAAGTCTATCGGGATATGTGAATGTAACATTGAGCTATAGAAAGCTCCTTGTGGATGAATTTAATTTCTAAGAATAGCTGTACTATAATAATACTTGTGGATAATAGAAAATAAATATCTCATTGTAAATATTGTTCCCAAACCGAAAACTGTACATATAGCTCTGGACATGTATGATTGAGTTCATCGGTTTATTATTGAAGATGATTATTTATTGTTCAAATGAGTTCAAATTATCATTGTATCACTTCATTTCATGAAGAATTATTTGTATGTTCGATTAATAAGTAAGAATAATTTACTTTGTATCAATGTGTAGTTCATCTCTAGGCCTATAATAATGATTCAGGTTTCTCAAATGAACTGAAAATGATAAGATTCCAAGCATAGACGGACTACTGTGCTATGAGTGACTGATATTTAGTGCTAACTTCCCAGTTGCCTTATAAAGTTTATTGAGTGCTATCGCATGACATTGTGTAGCCCGTTCACTCTGTAGCCTACTGTGAGAACTTTGACAAAAACTAGAAGATAAGGATGAGATATAGATTAAATAACTATCAACTCCGGCTGACGGCTTCGGCTATGCCTAAGAATTTTCGGATTATTATGAACTATGGTATTGATTGTTGACGAATGATATTGTATTTTAATTTTATCTTATTTTGTATTGTTTTTTGAAGTGAAAAATAAATTCTTTATCTATCTATCTATCAATTTCATGTCAACTTTTGTGATAAGCGGTAGATGAAGTTGCTAAATTAACCAGATATCGTCTAAGACTGTTCGGTACACTTTTTTATTATTTAAATTGGATAATATTTTTCAATATAATTGTTAAGATCATTATAGGAGTGAGAAGAAGTGGCAACTGAAATTTTCAAGTGGTCTAATAAGCGAGTTATGGGTTGTTGAAGTGCTAACTACGTTTCCCTCCCAGATCATAAACGGTATCGAATTTTCCATTGGAGTTTTTTAATACATTCAGTACATCATTAAATTTGTTCTAATATGCGTTTTTTCGCGATTTATGCCAAAATAAACAAGTTATCGAATTTACAAAAACTATGTTACTTTTTATTTATGAACGATATGGGGAATAAAATGTTTTAGTTTGGAAAGATACATTTTTTGAATTTTTAAGAGATGTTCTGTTAATATAGTCGAAACCGTTTATGATCTGGAAAGAAAACGGAATCTGGAAAATTAGCACTTTAACAACCCATAACTCGCTTATTAGACCACTTAAAAATTTCAGTTGCCACTTTTTCTCACTCTTACAATGATTTTAACAATTATATTGAAAAAGATTATCCAATTTGAATAAAAAAAGTGTGCCAAACAGCCTTAAATCTGTTAATTTATCAACTCATAGCTATCTCTTTATAGTCACCCATTAAAGGTGATTAACTCTTCCTCCTATTAACCTCCAATTAAGGTGATTAACCTCTTCTACTCTGTGAAACTCAAATTGCGATTTTCCACTAAACTATAATATGTTTCTCATTCGGCAGAGACTCCAAGAATGTTAGTTATTATTCCAAACACAGGTTCAATAAATTAGTATGAATAATTTCTGATATTTTTTTGGTCTAATCGAACTGTGTTGGAAACCATCACAATTTATGTAGACTACCTTTTGTATCTTGAGTAAGTATGACGTATACCATTCAAACTGCCAACATAAAAATAATTTTCCATATTTTCTGATATGCACATGCATTTAGAACGTTGTGAGATATTAATTGTGTTCCTTTTAATTTCAGTTCATCTGCGTTGGAACACGTTGGGGCTCAGTGTACCTGCTGGATCACCAGGGTAACAAATCACAATCAGGCGTCACGCTTCGTTCTCATTCAGTTTCTGTCAATCAAATTAGTATGGATGCCAAAGGCGAACATGTAGCTACTTGTTCGGATGATGGTAAGGTGAGTGTTCCATTAAAATATTCAGCTCATGGTAAGCATAATTCTCAGTCTAATTATTAGTCTCTGTATTAATAGCGTGTAGCGTCTGTATTAATAAACATATCCTGAATTCATTATTGATTTGTGCGTCAATAATGGGATGGATTTCAATTTCAAATTTTATTTATTCCAATTCACAATCAATTGAAGGAGTATCACATTTATAGTATGCCTCTTTCTGCCAGTATAGATTGTATTCAGTATTATGTAGCCTATGAACTTCTACTTCACACACAACAAATGAGATAGGCCTAATGCACAACGATCATTTATTCATAATTTTTGGAAATCCTGTGATGTAGATAGATCTACTACTCTCATTTTTCAGTTCTAACTCAATTTGTTATTACTGCTTTTTATAGGCATTGTTTCAGCTTGTAGACTCTCAATGCTGTTTCTCAACAATTTATATTTTCAGAAAACATATTATTCTGTGGTGTTGATAATAATGCAAGGAAACTATTTACAGCAGATAGAATAGAGATTATTCATTAATTCACTATAACATAGAAGATTGAATTTAATTGCTAATGTTACGTTAGAACAAATATTTTAATTGTTTACCTTACATAGAAAATCGGAGGGTCAAGTTGAAAAAATAAATTACTGAATTTCTAATCACATAATAAACTAATGCTCCAAAAATTTCAACTTGAGGTTGAAAGATAGTAACTATCTAAAAATCAACTATTTAATGTAAGATACATAGTTTACTGTAGGAAGGATACATGTCCAACTGAAAGCATTGTAATGACGACGTTTTAAATATATCGTTTACTACAGGTTTAGATTCAGGTTTGAATAAGTTTTTTGTCTCTCCTGTAAAATTATGAAAACTGGACTTGATCCCTTCTGCAATTAGCGATTCAGTTGATCTTTTTATCTCATAAATCTATTGGAACCATTTTACAATCGATTCATTTAGAAAGTTATGAATCTGTTCTGATGAATGAATAAAGTATCGAATCTCGTAACAAATCTAGAGAACTATTGGATAGTTTCAGTTGATAAACGCTGTTTAGCAGCTTCAAGGAGGTTGTTCTATGCAGCTCAAACAATATTAAAATGTAATGTACTATCAATTTTACTAACCTGTTCAAATAGCTTCATCATTAATTGTTTTTTATGGTATTTTGCAGGTATTTGTTTATGGACTTGATAATGTTGAGGATAGTTTCAACATGGAAGTGCCTCGATTGGTGCGTTGCGTGGCTATCGACCCGCTCTACTACCAACCACGTTCAGGATCTCGTTTTGTTACTGGTCAGAAATTATTACTCTTCTATTCATCATTCTCTATGTTAGAGAGACTAACACATTATTCTGAATGATAACACTAATTTAATCACGAATTTAATTGAAAAATTACATACGAGGTGTAGCTATAAAATAACAGGACTGATAATGTAAAACATTTCCTTTTTTATTTGATACATAATTACTCATTATCACCTTCAATATACATCCTTTCTATATCCATACAACGTTCCATTGTTGGAAACAGTCATCTTCTGTGAACTCTTTCAGGACTCTTGCCCCTTTCTCTTGAACAGCTTCTAAAGATTCAAATCTTGTACCTTTCAATGCAGATTTTACCTTGAAAAAAAAGATAAAAGTCACATGATGTTAGGTCTGGTGATAAAGGCGGATGTTCCTACACTGGGATGCTGTACTTGGTCAGGAACCGCTTAACAGATAACGTGGAATGAGCTGGCGCATTGTCTTGGTGCAAATTCCATGATTTGTCCTTCCACGTTTCAGGTCGTTTTTACTTATTCTTTCACGTCGAGTTCGCCTACAGATTCAGCAACTGCACGAAATAATCGACGACCAAATTAGCAACTTTTTCGACATCATTGACATCCGTATTTGATGATGAAGGACGACCTGAGCGCGAATCATCTTCAACATCTTTTCGATCATCTTGGAAACCATTCAAAAACACGAGTCCGCGATAAACATTCACTGCCATACACTTATTTTAGTAAATTGTAAGTTTTAGTAGCTGGGTTTCCAAGTTTGAAGTGAAATTTAATAACAATTCCTTGCTCTTTTTTTACACTAACCATTTTTCCGGCAAAACAAAATAACAACACTAACATAAATGAAGTGTATGACTCAAAGAAGTTGTTTACAGAAACGAGACTAATTGCATTCTGAAGAGGAAGTCTCAAACTAAACAACTGTTGGTTGGCGCATGCGCACTCGTTTCACTGCACGTCAGTCCCGTTATTTAATAGTTACACCTCGTACATTATTCTTTATTCTGCATGAAAAGCAACATTCATTAGAAATTAGTTGTACTGCATGTAATGTAGAGGACACATGGAAACAGGCTCTTCGTGATCAGCTCAGCACCTTGTCAGAGACTGACAATCTATTTTCAAATTAAATTGCCGATATTTGTTGAAAAAGGTCTAATGTAAAGATCAAGCACATTGATCTGTATGTTATTTTAATGATTCCTCTATTGGTTAATTGTATTACATTTCTCGGATATGACTGATAAGCTATTTTCAAATTCAATTGTCAATATTTGTTGAGGAAGATCTAACGTATTTGTATGTTATTTTAATGTTTCCTCTATTGATAAATTGTATTACATTTATCGAATTGGGATTTATTATATTCAATTTCTAATTGCCGTGTATTTTGACAAAAATCGAATTGATTGATTAGTGAAATATGCCATATTTTATTTTCTTTGGATCAATATGGCTTGAAAATTACTAGAATTGCTAGTACTTATTGAACATTATCATTATCGTCAACAACAGAAAAAATATTTGCTGAAATGTTTGACCTTAATTCGTATTTTGAAAAGTTTGTAATTCATTCTTTGAAGTATCTAAATTACACCCTCACTTTGTTCAGATATTTATGATGTTTTGATTTACAAAACTTTGTATCAGTTCATATCTGGATAGATCACATAATTTTCCACTTCACGTGAAAATTTATAAATGTTCTTATTCTGTTGGTTGCAGGAGATGAAAGGCTGGTTCTTCACGAGAAAGCATTCTTCTCGCGGTTCAAATCAACAATCCTGAGTGAAGCGAAGAGCGAGGGTGGTGTTCAAAACATTCGCTGGAGTCCAAATGGCTTTCTCATTGCCTGGACCACCAATCTCGGCGTTAGAATCTACGACTTGAATGCTCGATGTTCGCTTGGATTGATCAAATGGACAAGAACGTCAAAGTAAAGCATTCCTTACTCAATTATGCTTTTAAAGCTATAAAGATTGAATCTATCGCAAAAATGTTTTTTGGCAAAGAATAACAAATTATTTACAAAACAAATAACAAATCAAATCAAGAATAACAATCAATATTTGTTCTCAAATAACAAATCAATGTTTGTAGACATCCGAATTTTTTAATCAAAGCGAAAGAAAAATCAAGAGAGAAATATCATCTCATGTAAGAGTATCATCCTCTTAAAAAGTTTTAGAATGCTGTCTCTGAATCTAATGGATTAAGAGAAGGAAACATTGATTATGAAAATCGGAACTGGCCAAGTTGTGTGTCCCTCTTCAAGATCCCTAATCTTCTCCCACTTATTTGAATGTAATATACCATGATTATAGTCCCCGATTTACATGCAAGAGTTGTAGAACAAAGCTGAAACTCCTTTGCAACTTGGCAAAAGTATCCAATCTCCTAGCAGTACTTCAGAGGCAAAAAATGCACAATTCTAAGATTATCGAGATCCACAAATTACTTCTCAATTAATTAAATAATAAAATCAATTTATTGCCACAGACAAACACTTTGCAATTTGTATCGGCCACGTCAACTATATTAGAGATCATACAACAATAGCAATTACCTAAAAATCTAGATAGACTCCATGTTAACATTGAAATATTCATCCACACTATAAAAACAATTCTTAATTCTTAGTTTAAATTCCCTGACCGTCAAACCTCGAACATTTGGTGGTAAATGGTTATTAATCTTTATTCAAAAGGCCTTAAAATTCATATGGCTGGATTTGTAAGAGCAGTACTCATTCCTCAGATTCGATTTATTCCTTGTGTTATAAGAATGAATAAATCACTGGGAAATTACAAATTATAATGATACAAAAATAATTCAACCGCAAATAGGTCAGCGGAGAAAAAATAAGCATAAAAAATCGAAAATACAAAAACCTAACCTAAAAAAATGTTTGAAGCCTTTCGCTGTGATGCACAACAATGTATGATGACATGTGTGTACACACATGTTCAACACATTTGTCCTATCTTTAGTGGCCACCCTAAGATTCATCAACTGAGGAAAATACAGTAGCAAAAGTTCAAAGTTGCATCATTTTTATAATACGTTTGTTACATAGTTCAATACAGAGAAGGCTTGTTTTGCCGTTATAAACGTTAGTACCTATTAATAATAATTATTGTTGAGATTAGATTTTACAAATTTGTCTTTTGTTGATAGTGCCTCATTTGAAATCGTTGGAAGTGAAATCGTATTATGGATGAACATACAGAGAAGATTTTCTTTAGTAGTTAACCGTTAGTCCATATTGATAATAAGGGTCAGACCTCATTAAGCGTTTTTCCGGGCGACAACCCAATCAGTCAATCAAAGAGCTACATGCCCTGCTGACTAAAAACATCGTCTGAAAACGCTTGAGAAAACGCTGAATATGGTCTAGCCCAAATTGTTGAGAATAGTTTTCACTAATTCATCTTTAGTTGTTTTGGTAGTGCCGTATTAGAAATAGTTATAGGTGAAATTATTTTTGAAGTGTTGTGTGTGGGTTGCAGTGTGCACATTCCAGACGGAGTTTGTGATCTGTGGAGTGGCGCCGCTGGGCGACCAGCTGGTGGTGCTGGGCTGGTGCCAGGATGGGGGTGACGGGGAGGGGGGAGAGCCGCAGCGACCGCAGTTGCACGTGATCGAGCCGCGTGCAGCCGACACCTTTCTCGACGCATCCACCGACAGTCTCACGCTGCGCGGGTACCAGCACTATTCTGCCAACGACTACCATCTAGGTATGCACTTAGGTCAATTCCTAAAGTAGGCTTATATTTGTCTGCCAACGACTACCATCTAGGTATGCACTTAGGTCAATTCCTAAAGTAGGCTTATATTTGTCTGCCAACGACTACCATCTAGGTATGCACTTAGGTCAATTCCTAAAGTAGGCTTATATTTGTCTGCCAACGACTACCATCTAGGTATGCACTTAGGTCAATTCCTAAAGTAGGCTTATATTTGTCTGCCAACGACTACCATCTAGGTATGCACTTAGGTCAATTCCTAAAGTAGGCTTATATTTGTCTGCCAACGACTACCATCTAGGTATGCACTTAGGTCAATTCCTAAAGTAGGCTTATATTTGTCTGCCAACGACTACCATCTAGGTATGCACTTAGGTCAATTCCTAAAGTAGGCTTATATTTGTCTGCCAACGACTACCATCTAGAGTAATGCGTAGGGTGGCAACTAACGACAGGAGAAGTATGTTGAATATGTGTGCACAGACATGCTCGTCATTCATGTTGTGTCATCAGCGAGAGGCTTCGAAAAAATAGCTGTTTGACAGCAGCTTCTAACATGGAATAAACAACTAATAACAATAAATAAATCACTGGGAAATTACAAATTATAATTATACAAAAATAATTCAACCGCAAATAGATCAGCGGAGAAAAAATAAGCATAAAAAATCGAAAATACAAAAACCTAACCTAAAAAAATGTTTGAAGCCTTTCGCTGTGATGCACAACAATTTATGATGACATGTGTGTACACACATGTTCAACACATTTGTCCTATCGTTAGTGGCCACACTAAGACTCATCAACTGAGCAAAATAAATGTAGCAAAAGTTCAAAGTTGCATCATTTTTATAATACGTTTGTATCATAGTTTAATACAGAGAAGGTTTGTTTGCCGTTATAAACGTTAGTACCTATTAATGATAATTATTGTTGAGATTAGATTTTACAAATTTGTCTTTTGTTGATAGTGCCTCATTTGAAATCTTTGGAAGTGAAATCGTATTATGGATGAACATACAGAGAAGATTTTCTTTTGCCGTTAACCGTTAGTCCATATTGATAATAAGGGCAGACCTCATTAAGCGTTTTTCCGGGCGACAACCCAATCAGTCAATCGAAGAGCTACATGCCCTGCTGACTAAAAACATCGTCTGAAAACGCTTGAGAAAACGCTGAATATGGTCTAGCCCAAATTGTTGAGAATAGTTTTCACTAATTCATCTTTAGTTGTTTTGGTAGTGCCGTATTAGAAATAGTTATAGGTGAAATTATTTTTGAAGTGTTGTGTGTGGGTTGCAGTGTGTACATTCCAGACGGAGTTTGTGATCTGCGGCGTGGCGCCGCTGGGCGACCAGCTAGTGGTGCTGGGCTGGTGCCAGGATGGGGGTGACGGGGAGGGGGGAGAGCCGCAGCGACCGCAGTTGCACGTGATCGAGCCGCGTGCAGCCGACACCTTTCTCGACGCATCCACCGACAGTCTCACGTTGCGCGGGTACCAGCACTATTCTGCCAACGACTACCATCTAGGTATGCATTTAGGTACGATTCCTAAAGTAGCGCTTACATTTGTCTGCCAACGACTACTATCTAGGTATTCACTAGATGTGTAAATGTCTAATTTCCAAGTGAAGATTCCAGCCGCGCTGTATTAACGGCTGTTTTGTTGCTGTAATTATTGTAGGCTATAGCAGGACTTCCTATATACCGGACCTGCGCCTACAAAAAAATGGCCGCCGTATGTGGTGGCCGGCATTGATATTTTAAACGGGAACTAGACGAACTGAGATTTTGACAAACTGAGATGCTCTCTAACAGCTGACTAGTGATTTTTTTTCAGTAGGAATTCCTATAAGATCACCACATACTGCAGCCATTGGCTCAGGTTCGGTAGTCGACATGAATATAAACTACAATAATATACAGCAATAGAGTACAGCCGTTATTACAGCGCGCCTAGAGTCGTCGCTTAGGAATTGGACCTTACTCTCTGAATAAGTGAATACCTATTTGGTAGTGATTGGCAGAAAAAAATTAAGCCCTACTTAAGGGATTGGACATTTACACACTTGATAAGTAGTGAATAAATAAATAATGTAATCATATATTTATTCAAATCTTTCATCTAACCATCTCTCAGTCAACACGGGTCTATCAATTCCTGAAGGCCTTACAGGGCCGGTTTCCGAGCTCGGGATTTAGCAAAGTTGTAGACTTTAAACAGCTGGAGTCAGAAAATTGGCTTTCCGAAACGGGGCGTAGTCGCAGTTTTTATAACAATCTTTATTTTCTCATTTCTATAATTGGAAACGTTTTACCTTGACGAAATTAAACATTTCTAAATAATTCAAAATAGCTTAAACTTTACACTATTTTCTCTTTATTCTATTTTGTGTTCAGTATTCTAGTTTTCGAAATTATTCAAACGTGACTATGACAATGACTACGACTACGCCCCATTTCGGAAGGCCAATTTTCTGACTCCAGCTGTTTAAAGTCTAGAACTTAGCCAAATCCCGAGCTCGGAAACCGGCCCTTAGACTTTCAGAATTTCAAACCAACTGTACTTATTAAGATAATAGAAACATCATTCTTGTCTTTGCAATTTTTCATCCTCCCACCAAAACCACCCATGTTTCCCTCAATAACCCATTTTTTCAATTTATTTGAATTAAAAAAACACTCATGTTTATTTTTAAAAAACACTATTAGAGTAAATTCCCACAGTCTGATGATGACCAACAACAGGTCGAAACGATCGTCACTACCAATGTAAGTGCATTTTCACTCCATAAGTGTTTTTTTAAAATAGAAGTTTAATTTTATAGTGAAAAAGTATGGATATGCAACAAAGTAATCAATTTATTTGCTATTTTGCCAAATTTGATGAAGTTTGAAATCATGAGCGGTAGTTTGAAATGCAGATAAATTTAATGTCTCCTTGGTTTTTGTTTATTTTAGAGTGCCTTGTTGAAGAGAACCAGTTTGTGGTTGTCAGCCCGAAAGACATCATCCTAGCTAGTCCTTACAATGCTGATGACAGAGTCGACTGGCTGTTGGAACATTGGTGGGTGCTCATTGCTCATTGTTACATTACTCTATAAACACATCTCGAATTGAAACAATTTAAACTTGAATTCTCTCCCATTGTAAATGTTAAACTGAAGGAAGTCTATCATCCAGTATTTTTCAGTTTCTTGACTTACTAATCCTATTAACGTATTGACACATATATTGTAAGGGAGGAGAAGTAATCATGTTCCTTAAATACGGTATAAAGTATTTTTGAAGAAGATACGCACAACCCTTGTCATTTAGAAATCATCCTAGATGTAGTTATCCCTTTCTCACCATATTATAGACAAATACTTATTTACAAAACTTTGAAAATCGGGTAGCAAGATTAAGAAATCACTATCGATGATTTCTGATGAATAAGTGTTACAATATATGAAAATATGTGTGTGTAGGCTACATTATTCACTGTCTATTTCAAAATGCAATTACTAGTTAGTTAACAGGATCAACTATTTGATTTCTTGGTCTCAATATTTTCTTGTTTCTCCAAAGTTTAGACTTTTTTAATTGTTTGTGATTGATTTGATTAATTTTTGAATATTTTTTTAATTTGAAATGTGTGTTTTTGATTGTAAATTGGAGTAGCTAAAAAATGTGAAATTATTATATAAACTATAAAACTAAACTATTATTGTAGTTACATTTTAACTGTCTTATAAATTAGAATTGGAACTGTTTTGGGCTTTAGCCTGTGGTACTTTCCTTGTTGTTGTTGTTTCTTAGCACTACAGCCCTGGGTGGGCCTTGGCTTCCTCCGTCACTCGCCTCCACTCGTTCCGGTCATTCGCCATCCTTCTCCATCCACGAATCCCCATTCTATTCAGATCTCCTTCGACATCCTGCAGCCACCTTCTCCTGGGTCTAAGTATGGGTAGTACTTTCCTAGAAGTTGTTTAATTCTGAATGATTGAATAAATAAATTTGATATTTTAAATTTGTTGTTCGCAGTAAATTTGAAGCAGCAATGGAAGCTGTTACAAGCAACAGTGGAAGCTTGATGCGACATACCATTCTGAGTGTTGGCCGTTCCTATCTGGACCATCTACTCTCGCTCAACAAATATCATCAAGCAGCTAAACTATGTGTTAAGATATTAGGTAATCACTCATTGAAATCGAGTTTCACGTAGAAAATTATGAATATTTTCCGCCATCTCTTTTGTGTAATTCATTATAAGATCAAGAAACTAGGATATACTTGGTTTTTCCATATTTTTCTTAGGGCTTTTCTTATATTTCTATAAGGCTACTTGTTAGTTTTATTATAATTATTATAGAATCACTAGTATCATTTTACGAACGGTTTCGGGTATTGTATACTTATAAATATATATATCAGACTGATCTCTATTGGAAAATTTTCAACTTGGTAAGAATGTGGTGTTCTGTTGAGTGAAAACACTGAACAAGCTAGAATGAAAAAGTCTCACTAGATTCAATTCTATAAAACTTCAATCCAACAATAGATCTGCAGAATTATCTTGAAATGTTCAATCCAAATAGGTTTGGAAATCTAAAGTGAGGTTCAGGTTATAAAGCCAGCATCTGATTAACATTGATTTGCTATCCTTGTCTGTCATTAGAAAGAGCATATCTATCCTTTTTCAACTCCGCCCCAAGAAAATCAAGCAAATGTTATTAGACTACCGGTATGTCGAAATATAATGAACTACCAAAATGTTTTACTCCATTCACTTGGTTTCATAACTTATGTATTTTTCATAACTTTTGTATTTGTTAAATTTCAGGGTTTCTTGAGTGTTGTCAAGGAATGGTCTCCAAAGTTATACAATGTGCCTGCTGTGATCAATGCTGTGATGGAGATATTTTTAGTTGGCGAAACTTCACATCGTGCTATATTTTTGGAAGCTTTAGCGATACTTTATTCACATGATGGACAATATTCTAAATCGCTGGCTATGTACTTGAAGTGAGTATTGTTTTCTTATTCTCTCATGTTAGAATACTTTGTCTTTTGATAAAGAAACGTTATTTAGTGGCATGAAAAATATTTGTATAGTTGAAGTCATGACCCTTGATGTCTCTTCAATCTATTCAAAGTTAATGCGAACGATTCAATACGTATTATTTTCTCAAAACACTGAAATAGATCTTATAATACTTGATATTTTAAAGAATCGGATCTCACCCAAATATCATGTCAGGTTTTTTTATAGCATTGATCGAATGGGAAGACAGAGAACAAGCTGTCCGTAAGGTTTATGAGTTCATTTCAATTTATTCAAAAATAAATACATTACATGATGAAGTATAAACATAATTACAATTTGCAAGTGTAAATAAAAAAGTAAAGTAATATCAATATGAGTACAAATGAATAACTCCTTGTTTGTACGATTAATCCGTGTGCAATGAGGAGTCGCTTTTGAACAGAAAAAAAGAACTTACTTTACTTTAGTTGGCTCTACAGTCCTGGGTGGACCTTGGCCTCCTCAACACAATGCCTCCAATCGTCTCTTCTCTGGGATCTTTGCCGCCAGTTGTTGGATACGCCCAGCACACGCAGATGACATCATTTATCCATCTCGTTCTCGTCTTCCTCTCTTTCTCGTCCCCATCATTCGTCCATCCAGCAGTCTAAGTTGTGTCCTTTCATATTCATTCTCACCAATAGAAGAAAAGAAGAATTACATTAAAAATGGTTATACCGGTATATCATTTTCAATTACGGTATACTATTATTCAAAATAACATTTTATTATTCTCACCAAATGTTAAATATTAAAAAACAATACCCAATTATGTGGCGAGTTATTTCTTGGCGTCAAACTCCTGTGATCCAGTTTGGTCATCAACCATGACAAGATAAATATTTGCTTTGTGAAATGGATTCAATTGTTGTATTCAGTTAATATTATGCCAATGGGCATTAAGAAATATCGATATCGCTATTGCTTAATTTATGCAAACAATATTTGGCTTCTTCATCTATTTATTTGGTTTCAGATTGAAAAATATTGGAGTTTTTGATCTTATTCATCAGTATTCGCTTTACGATGTTATACATGACAAAATAGAAGGCCTGATGGAGTTGGATTCTTCACGAGCAGTTACGATGTTACTCGAAAAAGAACGAGTATCTCCCGATGTTGTAGTAGCTCGTTTGCAGAACAATAAAATGTTCCTGTTTCTTGTAAGTATTGCCAATTAATAATTGAATTATCTAGAGAGTAACAGTTAGGATAAAAATTGATTATATCCAAAATTTTATGGTATACCATATACAGTAGGGTGCTTCTCAGTGATAGTTTTGGTATAAATGTTATAAATAATAGAAATGCCATAATGAAGCGAATTGATTGTAATTTATAAAGAGGATACTGTTCCCGTGTTCCACTATATCATTTGGCTTCCTTTTGAGTAATTTGTGACCATTAAACTGTAAAAACAATAATAAACAATGAGATAAAAACACAATATTAAAAAATATCTTATATGATAATGGTAAACAATAATCTTACAGTAAACACAACTCGTCCATCCTTTACTTAGCCATTGAATTCGTTTTGTTGGTCAATCAAGTTGAGCCTTTGCGGTCTCCCCATTCATATAGGAGTTTTCGTTATTTCAAATCGCCTCTCTTTGGAACCAAGCTGCGAGTAGACTGGAGTGAACACAACCCGATTTGTTGAAAAAATTCAGCTATGTGGAATCCGGGGGGAAAGTTTTGGGCTCAGTCTGTTATTCTTTCCGGATCATTGTATATTATTTGTGGTTCTATAAATGAATTAGAATGTAATAAAATGTAAATACCGATATAATATTATAAAGGAAGGAATAGGAATTAACATGTACGGGATAAGAAATACATGTTTGACACATCATCACTACTGAACTAACTACTAAACTGATTAAGCTAACATGAAATTTTGCATAAAGATCTTTAATTAATCGAGGATGGTTATAGGTCTGTTTCCATATTTATTAATCAATTGATTACCTATTTTAATAATTGAAACAAATGTATTCAATTTGTGACTCTTCCGGAGCGCGGGTCACAACAGCTCGTTATACATTTGCATATAATTGTATTTGCATATACATTGCATGTATTATATAAATGGAAATATCTCAACTAAATATATTCACTTTTACTTTAAAAGGCTACTACTACTATTGAAATGAAATATTAAACGGTACTGGATGATTATTTATCTCATAAATAAAGGATAATTTATTCTATCTCAAACAAAATATAACATATAAAAATTGAAACAATATATCAAGTAACCTTTTATTTTATCACAACACGACTAGTTTCAACTCTTTATGAGCCATTTTCAAGTTTTTGAAAGTACTTCAAGTAGCCCTTGAAATAAAAGTGAGTATATAACTTGTTTGTTGTGCAGTATTTGGATGCACTGGAGGAGAAGCGCGACATGAAGGTGCAGTCGCGGAAGTACCACAGTATTCTGGTGAGGCTGTACGCGGACTTTGCCCGCGAGAAGCTGTTACCTCTGCTCAGGCGCAGTGACCACTACCCCATCCAGGAGGCGCTCAACATTTGCAAGCAGCGCCGCTACAACCCCGAAATGGTCTACCTACTAGGTCTGTACCTTGTTTATGTATCTCATGATTGTATATCAGTAATGTTGACCTCTACAAAATTTTGACGTGTCGTATGCTGCAGGAGTTCTGCTCCTTTGCTCGAACAAAAAGAAAGAAATATAATATTTGCAAATGGTATTGGCCATGATGATAATACACTAAGAGCCGGTTTCCGAGCTCGGGATTCAGGTAAGTTCTAGAATTTTAACAGCTGGAGTCAGAAATTCCGAAACGGGGCGTACTCGTAGTAAATAGTTGCAGCAAAATAAATCTTTATTTTCTCATTTCTATAATTGGAAAAGTTTTTCCTTGACAAAATGAAACATTCCTAAAAAAATCAAAATAGCTGAAACTTTACATTATTTTCTCTTCATTTGATTTTGTTTTCAATTTTCTAGTTTTTCGAAATTTAATTTAATCGTTACTTTGACTATGACTACGACTACGCCCCGTTTCGGAAAGCCAATTTTCTGACTCCAGCTGTTTAAAGTCTAGAACTTGGCCAAATCCCAAGCTTGGAAACCGGCCCTTATTTATCAATCTTATCGTTGTTAAGTGTACTCAGTTAATTTATTCGAACGGATGAGTGATACAATCTATTGAAAATTCTTTAATAGCAATTTTTAAAAATAGCAATTCTTTGTAGATTACAAATTATATGCAATTTGTATTATCAATAATGATATATAAAACTTCATGTCTCTGGAAACAAGAACTAAAAAAATTAATTATATTTTCAACTTTACACAGCTTTCAGTTTAGTTTAGGGTGACTCCATTGAATTTTTACTTCATTGAGATTACTTGGAAAATTATTGAATCATGACAATTTTTAAGTCTAAGAGTTTGAAGTTGCTATATCAATATTGACTGATAACTTACGAACAACTTTCCATACTTTTGTTTCTTGATAATATAAATAAATGCCGATATCTCACATTTGTTATATGAACAATCGGTTTGTGAGCCAACTCATAACCGTAGTTACAAACCTTCCAATAATATTTTTTGATAATCTACCCTTATGATTCAGGGATTAAAAATTCTGTCAACCTAAAGTTAGTAAACATTCATTAGTTAAATTATCGGCAGAGCTTTAAATCCTCTCCTCTATTCCCGAAAATTCATTTAAAAATATTTATGTGGGAAGATTATAAAAAATCGTGTTGGTTTGTTTATTTAAAATTTGTATTGTATTTCATCACAGGTCGTATTGGAAATACCAAAGAAGCTCTCGATTTGATAATAAAGGAACTGAAGGATATCGAGCAAGCGATCAACTTCTGTAAAGAGCATGATGATGAGGACTTATGGGAAGATCTTATCAATCATTCATTAAAGGTTCCTGGTGAGTCACACCATTATCGATACTCATTCTTCATACATCGATATATGTGTACTTGTATACATATCTTTGTATATATTCTAGTTAAGTGCAGTAGCTTATATTTATTTTCTGTAAAGCTTTATTTTGTATTTGGCAAATAAAAATAAATTCAAATTCAAAACAATATATCCAATAGTAACTGTAAATACGTGTAGTTGTAGTCTAAGGCTCCATTAGATCTCGTATATGAGGCATATGAGAATTGCATCATTGATAACTAAATAACATTTATTGACTTATCAAATAGAACTATCTTTAACGCATTGCGCATAGTTGAGCTTTCTCCTGTGGAGCTTCCTTAGATAACCCAAGCCTTTCACTTCATTTAGCATCAGAACCAGCTTGTATTCTTCAGGAAGTGATATCTAATTTTACGACTTCCACATGAAGAAGCAGATGGAGCTGAGGGCGTTCCTAAAAATCATTGAGATCGGATGATGTCTGAGAAAAATCACTGATGGAGCAAAGCATAAGGCTAGGCGCACACCAGTTAGTCAAGACAAGACATGATCAGACACGTTTAGTCACAATACTTCACATAGTTGCTTATGACGCAAATCACACTGATTAGTCATTGCAATTAGACATGTCTTCATAAGCAACTATGTGAAGTATTGTGACTAAACGTGTCTGATCATGTCTTGTCTTGTCTTGACTAACCGGTGTACGCCCAGCCTAAGAGTTTTATACATGTATTACGCTATTCTTTCCAATGAATTTCTGCTCTGTTGAACATACAGAGATTATCATTGACTCTGATGGGAGTGCACATTCATTGACGTGTGAACAAAGTGTACTCATGAAACAAAAAGTATTGAAGGAAACTTTTCGAATCTGAATTTTCAAAAGTGAGTCTCGAGTTGGCAGTGAAATTGAATAGTTCCACTTTGTTACAAAGGAACTTTGAATTTATCGTTCACTCAGTATTAAATTTTTGTTTTGTAAGCTTTATCAAATCCCTCATATTACAATTATTATTTCTTATTAGCTCAACAATTTGTTTTGCAGAGTACATAACATTCCTTCTGCAAAGGATCGGTACATATGTTGATCCAAGAATATTGATACAGAGGATACAGGACGGCTTTCAAATTCCCGGTTTGAAAAATTCGCTAGTAAAAATAATTACCGATTACAATTTGCAGGTAAGATTTCCATTTTAATACTATAATAAATATTTATAAATTTTTAAAATTGTATAAATTAATCGCTAGTTTTATCCTTAATTAGTAAATATTTTATGCAGCTGAAAATGTCAGTTTTATTTGCGTCTTTGTTCTAAATTGAGTGAAATTTCAAAATGTATCATTCGTATTTTCCTGAGTCTTAAATTTATGATAATAATAATCTTTTCTCAAACACAAAAAAGTGTTCTTTTGTAGTTTGTTTGTGGTGTCTCTGCAGCTCTGCAGGTAGTGCATTTACAGATCTAGAACCAATTCTATAAACATTTCTAAAAATATATAAAAAGTAAATAAGAAACGATCGTATTCCTTGTAATTGTTTTCAATCGTGTGTCTTTGCAATTGTCTTAAGAATTTTATATTATGGCTTTGCTTCACCAAAAGGGCTGAGTTCTTAGTGAAATCTTTGTCCCTGTAGAAAGTAAATTCGTTTGGTTTTTTTATGGGTGAGGTACCGCCTGAATATATCGATGAAGCCATCAATGGGCCTTACAACTGTTATACTTCAGCCGGGGCGACAGTTCTACATGCCCATCCGATAACACGGGAGTGATCTGGTTTAAAACTTTTGGTGGTAACTAGGCTTGAACCCGGGATCTCTAGGCTGCTACGCAAGTTCTTTATCCATTGTTTGATTCGGTATCAAATCTTTTGAAAGCTTATGCTTGTTTTAATTTTTTCTTATTTTATATAAGGAAGTGATAGCGCTCTAGTCTTGAATATTCATGTTTCTATATTAAAGATTAGTACCGATAATGTCGTGCTGAAACTTCAAAATATCTAATAAAAACAATATGGGAACTTGAAGTACCCTTTATTATTTTAAATATTATATTTTAACTTAATACCTAAGTTATGGTCAAAACTAGTCGTTGTAATATTTTAAATAATAAAGGGTACTACAAGTTTCCATGTTTTAATTTGTAAAAGTAGCCCATTCAAGTGAAGTGTTTATTTTCAAAATATCTCTATAGATGAAAATTAAATGTTTCTCGAAAATCCATAGTGAATTACGGATACATACTTCTTAAACCTTATGTCTTTAGTGATTGGATTTTTTCTCTTACAGGTATCCGTCCAAGAAGGATGCAAGAAAATTGTGGTATCTGATTATTTTAATCTCCATAACAGATTGGTTTCAATGCAGCAACGAGGGACCTGTGTTGACGGTATTGTATGCTTTTATATCTTCAAATTATTTCTATAATTAAATGATGGGCTATATATCATTTTCAATTCTTATAGCGATTATTTGTAAATATTAATGAACTTTCAAATGTCAAATCCACTCATTATTATACAAAAGCCAACCTGTTATATAAATTACTTGTACTATCTTGAAATAGTTTTACATCGAGAAAGTCAATTTCAGATTTCAAATAAAACAATGGTAGTTTTGAATAAGACTTTTAAAATTTGTTTCCGTTCTTAATATTTATAAATACAGTATGAGGAACAAATAATAATTTCTATTGTACAGAAATTATTTCTATTGTATAATATAATTCTCAATTTTATGGCGATCATCAGCTGTAATAGATATCAATGAACTTTCTTATCAGACTATTAACTAAATGTGGCTCAAATAATTTTATTCACATTATTGAACGACACATTGCGAGTTCTTTGTTTTGAAACATGAAGCCAAGATACTGTTTATATGTTCGACAATAACTATCGTACGCTTCGACTAATGAACTTCCGATTTTGAAAACATATTCCTATTGTTGTTTGTAATTGACTCACCCCTTTGCCCTTTTCGTGGCAAAACATGATATCAAAAAAATTATCTGTTAATATCATCAATATTGGGAACATAATAATGTAATGTATTTTGTGATTAAAATAATTTTTAGTTAGCATAATTATAGTTTTAGTTTCGCCATGAAGTAGTACTATAGAGTATAAATGTACCTTCTCCATCTGTACCAATGGCAAAAGTAGTACCAACGGCATAGTTGTATTATATTTACTAAAATTTATTACAATCAAGTAGAATTTCTATTATATTTCTTTGTAGTTTAACACATTTCCATATTTTAGTAAATGTTGCGAATAGCTGATAGAAGGCAGTAATTATGAATTATGAGTTTTAAATTTTGACCAAAGCCAGCAATAACTTGCCATTCTTACAGTACCGTAGTTCGCAATAAATTGAGCTCTGCAGTTTGGGAGACTACTTGATACATGTACGTTCCACATTATACATACTTTTCTCATACATAAGAAATACAACTAGTAATAAAAAAATATGCTTGTAAATAAATGTACATTATACTAGTAATAGAAAGCAGTTACAGTTCTAATGCTCAAAAATTACTATTTTCCAGATGAAAAGTATTGTGGTGCTTGTCATCGAAAAATAATAATGAAAGGTAAGTTGAACATCTAAAATAAGACTATAACTACTAATAATGTAACTGTTATCTAGAGATATCCGAAAGTATGTTTTAAGCGTTCATATTAGCAGTTTTTCCAGAAGAGACCATTAGTTTCAAAGTTAAATTAAAATATAGTACTCAAGTACTATCCAGGCTTTAATGATGAAATCAGAAAATGTTTTGTTCCTTTCTTACATTTTATATTTTGTAAAAAATTTCCAGCATAATGTTGTTTTTCACTTAATGATATTGTTATGAATCTAGATTATGAAATTAAGTTTGAAATGTTATAATTAGGTGATAAGAAAACAAAGATATTGTCAAATTACACTATGATATTTATTAAAAACTTTAAAACAGTACCATGGTTTCACATTTACCAACGCATCATCAGCGTTGGTAAACGTGAAACCATGGTACTGTTTTAAAGTTTTTAAAAAAATATTATAGTGAAATTTGACAATATCTTTGTTTTCTTATTATGGAGAGATTTCACAACATTACCATCAATTCTACTAATTTTATTATAATTAGGTGTTAGCAAAAGATAACATACTACTTGTTTACCTCACTTGTCCAATTTAAGGTAAATTCATTTCTATTTCTCTTGCAATATAAAATTCTGATATTTCCTGAATATGTCTTGAATGAAAATTCTCTCTATCTCCATAACCACTCATATCTGTTTATGTAATATACTAATCCCTAACTGCATTTCAAATTCTAAAATATTTATGCTCGTTTTTGTTGTAGATCTGAGCCAAGCTGATGATATTCTAATGTTTTATTGCAATCACTCATTTCATAAACAATGTCTACCTGCACTTGGTGTGGTAAGTGTTATTTATTTTGTTTTACAATAGGCCTAATTGAATTCTCATCTTGGAAAACTTGAAAAGTCAAGTTTCAAGATCACATACAATACCAAGTTCTATCTTTTTTTTAAATGATAATGGCATTATATAGCCGAAACATGTCGTGATTGAAAAATTTTAAAAGGGTACTTAGATTTCTAAATTTTATTTATAATACCAAGTTTTTATAGCATTCTTACTTCCAAAATAAAAATTTCATCCAGAAGATTGGTATTGTTGATTTTTTATGACTTATATCTTCAACGATAATTCCTTTATGGAACCTAGACTCTTTCATCATGCCTTATTAAATATATCATCTTTAACTGATTTTAAGCCGGTACATATACACTTTGATTTCTACCGAATGATTTCGGATTTTCTGTAATTTTCACTAATTTGAATCGGTTTCAAATGGGATTTAATTTTCTTGTTCAAGTTGACAAGGGCAAAAAGTATTTATTCTGTTCAAAAATGTTTATTCTTAATTTTGTTGGATAAATACGTGCAATTTTTATTTAAGTAGCATTATAGTACCTTTTTTTAAAAAGTTTTTAATATAAAATAATAGATTGAAAACACAAAAATTAAAACTACTAGTTTCTATGTTTCACATCATCTTTAGGTTTTAAAAATAAATTTCAAATAAACGTTTTACTAGATTTTCAACAAATAATAACCAAAATAACGTGCAATTTCATTTTCCGCAGGTGAGTTGTACCATATGCAGATCGCAGAGGTCTGATATTAGTCATCCAGCCATGACCTTCGATTAGAGTAGTAAAATTATATCTTGAAACATTATTAATTATTATATATAATTGTACAAAGTATAGTAATTTATTTTACTCTGATGTGAATACGCTATAGTGATAATAACGCCATCATAGATTACATTTACATGTTGATTTTTTTATTTGATGATATACTATTTTATAAAACTTATTCTATTCGTTAATATGCTTTGATAATTTTACACCTTTCCAACCATTTTATCTTTCCATGATACGTGTTTGATTGTATAAGATCACTGTTCATCTACATATTTAATAATAAGGCTCAGTTGCACAAAAACCTATTAAATTATAATCATGATCAAATGCCACGAGTACCAATAAGAGAAGGTTTTTTTGAGAAGAAATCTACTCTGATCTCATGAGCTTGAGGCTCGATTGCACAAAAGCCTGTTTAATTTTAACCGTTATTAAATGCCACGAGAACCAATCGAAATTTAACAGGCTTCTATGCAACCAAGCCCAAGTGTCTTGTTTGGAAATTTTTTTGTGCAACATGATTGCAAACATTTTGCGAAATCGATTGACTCAGGTCACATTCTATTTTTATATCGTTTGGTAAATATTGTATTTGCACTCTTCTTACACGAATAAATTGGGATCCGTTCCGTTCTGTGTTGTATGATATGTAATTAAAGCTAGTGAAACTTCAATTAATAACCAAACAAATTGGTATATACTTGCATTATATAGTCCACTACGGGTTAGAATTAGCTAATATTTTCAAATTATATCTTATAAAGTCACTGTGCACCAAGTGATTTATTTTCATAATTAATGTGCATGATGACTTTCCGAACACTATATTTATGAAAAAATAGTCTGTCACGAACACTTCAAAGAACAGGAATATTCTTCTCTTTTATTGGAGAAAAATGCATATTCTTGATTTACTTGAGATAGTCATGTGCATCAAGTGATCAATTTTCATAATTAAAGTGGACAGTTACTCTCCTAACACTATATGAAGAAATAGTCTCACACCAACAAATTCAAAGAATAAAAATTACAGCATTTAATTGGGATTTTCGTTTAATAATAATTACTTTATTATTAATTAGCATTTGAACAGATGCAACTTCCAATCTATTAACATCTTCAGACTGGCTGGCCGCTATGAATTTGCATAAAATGAGTGCTGCTTTCCAGAGATTGTCAGTTTGGTGTAAGGGTAAGCATTCCTGACCGGCAATTAGGAGGTACTGGGTTCGATTCCCGGGTTGCCAAATAATTTTTGTATAGTAGCGCTCTTCAAATTTTCACCTATAGTGAGGTCCATGTTATAATGATAGTATTTGATCAACTTTGGTTTTGGTATCCTTGTCAATCATTCGACGAAGCCGGTGGTACTAGCGGTACCTAGTGGTACTAGGTGACACTACCCTTTTCTAGGTCCACAGCGTAGCCAATTATGTTTTTGACAGTGTGGAAATATAATTAATTAATGCAGAGAATCGGCATCGCTATTCTTCTATCTTCATCCACTGTCATTATAACGTGGACCTCACTATAGCTGTTTACCCTGTTGTCAATATTTGCAGTAGCAGAAGTCCTCGGGGTGATTTACAGCATATAATTGGGATTTTCGTTTAATAATAATTAATAAAAATCCTCTTATTGAACAGAAATGCATATTTCTTGAATATTCTTGATACTTGAGATAGGAATCTCCGGATATAACAGAGTAATGAACGTAAATGAATAGTTTTAAATTAGTGCCAGAACCATTTCTTGGGTCTCAGACTACAATGAACTTGTGTTCCCGAAACCTCTTTCAATTTTATTATTCATCACTTTCACAATCACTTTAAAAGTCAATTACAAACTAGTTAGTCGAACTCTCACAGTCGGCTAATTAAATTAAAATTCATGAATCTTAAATCTTTATTATTCTTGATGAATGTACAATAAGAACGACATTGATTGTGGCTGGTCCGTAGAGAAATAACTCTAAGTAGCCTGGAGCTTCTGTTGCTGAATAGGTCAGTGATGCTTCAGGAACATTAATTGTCAATCTCTACCATATGAAATTGACTATTGTTTCTAATCGTTTGATGTATTGTTAGAGAGTAGTGAAGTTAAGACTGGCAAACTTATGTGTATATGTGAGCACACCTGTTGGTCACAAAATCTGTTCTCCAACTCACACTCACTCTCTCTCTCGCTCACTCACTCTCACACAGATTCTACAGCCGGGCCCTACCACTGGGTTCCGCATTGCTAACATAGCGGACGTCTCCCATTAACCCAGTGTGAGCCAACATTAACCTTGCTCCTACTTGCCTAAACTCATTCTCTGTCGGCCACTCTCTCCTTGTCTTCTCTCTCTCGCTCTCTCTCTCTTCCTTGCGATCTCGGTTGCTCTCTTGACCGCAACAACAGACACTAAACGACCGCTGGTCATGAAACCTGCCAATAATTTCATAACAATTAGCAAGGATCGACAAAAAATGGGCACCTATTTTTCAAGTTCACTCCGTTGATCCACTTAGCTTGACCCATTTCACTGTCATACACACTTTTATCACTTAACATATCGAGCCACTTTACGTAATATTGAACTCATAATAAACTTAGTTTAAAACTTCTGTTTAAATCACTTGAAATTTATTATAGTTTTATTTTCATAGAAATATTGTATGGGAATCGAGAAACTAAGTAACTTGGGTTTAATAAAACTTAATAGTCCCTCAGAATCTGTGTATATGACTGTCGCGATCTACCCAGGGTCATCCTTGATCCAGGGTCATTGATCGAGAAATTGGATAGGATATATGCCTTTACTAGACGCTTGCTATGCACATCCAGTCCATGCTCCTAAGAGAATTCCTGTTGCAGGGACTCTATATTGCTTATCCTACTAATAAAAGATGAAGTTCATGTAAAATAACATAGGAAAATCCTCAATACTTCTTCTCATAAATATCACTGACTTCACTGTCATCCACAGGAAAATCCTCAATACTTCTTCTCATAAATATCACTGACTTCACTGTCATCCACCTCTGTATCATTGACAACAACACTGATTATTATAATTGATTCGCATGACATTCGATTTTTGACAACTCAAATTTTCAATTTAATGATATACGGTATGTAACGAAATATTCACAATATTGTTGGTTATCTATAGGCTACGGTATTCTATCAATTTTGATTGAATTGAAGTACTGGTACAAGTTTTTTGTTTTATTTTAGAGACAACTAGTTTCGGCCAATCTTGCCATTTATCAAGGGTAAAAAAGCAATTTTGTTTACGGTACCTTTATTATTATTCATTCATACAATAAGTACTTCATCGAAATGATAGGGAGAGAAAAAATAAAGTAACCTTGAACTATTCCTCTCCCAAATTAAGATAAGGTTACACATAGTCCAAAATAGGTTGTCTAAAGTTCTTCACTTCACAAAATTTTCAGGTATATGGTACCTTATTATTTATTTGATGTACTTTTTCATTTTAGTTCGATTTTAACGTATAATTCGAAGTATCTCTACAATGCTATAAGCTCTACTGCTATGTATCCTTTGAGTGACTCGAACACTCGTAATGTTTTTTGCAGGTAGGGAAACGTGTGGTTTCAAGAACTCTAATCTTAATGAAGAAAGAAAGCTTTTCACTGGAAAGCTTAAAAGTTCGAAATCGTGCTGTACGATTGTACTAGAAAAAGTGATTTGTTGGTGGTCGTGAAGATGAGACACCAAAATCGTTGATCTACTGCCATCGTGAAGGTCATTGCTCAACTGACCAGCATTATTGGTTGAAGCGGAAGGATTACCTACCATAGTACAAGTGGGTTAACCGAATTCTGTTTCAGGGATTTTCACGCGTTTCGCCTAAATATACCTTATCAGTGCGCGTGTCACACGTGCTTAAGCAAAGTGCATTACAAAGAAAGCATTCTTATGTTCTACATAATCATAGTCTTCTGATGTGCACTGAAATTGCACAAAGGTCGAAAGCGCATCAATAATTCACTTGAAACGTTGAACGTGACTTCATAGTGTCATGTAGCCTTTGGGACCTGATTGGAGTGCACTTGGAATTTTAAATTTCAAATGAAGAGGAAAAATGTCCTTTTTGATTCTTCGTTTTTTATTTTTTAAACGCTGAAGGTGTAATTTTTAAAACAAGCTATTCAAACTCTATTGGAACCCATCGAACATTTGCGGATAAGCAAATTAATATTGCAATGAGAACATCATAAGGGACATTACGTGTCTCTCAAAACCTTCTGAAACACAAATATTCAGAAAAAAATAATATTAAATTTAACGATATCACATGGGAGAGTTTCCAAAGAAATCTTAGCGGGGTCCCAGAAAAGAACGTGAGAAGTTCAAAGATTACACTTACGTTCTTTCTTGGGACCCAAGATTTCTTTGGAAACTCTTCTTGTGGACCCTGAGATATTATGTAAATTTAAATGTATTCTATATGGCGATCATGGCATAAGTATAACGATATGGAATAGTATAATTTTCTTTAACTCGTTAATGATTATTATAGAATCGAATTCTCAGGGAGTTCTCTGCTTCTCAGAGTTGCGTACCTACATCTTTCTTATGGAATTTATTGATAGAAATACAGGATTTAAGATTTTGAACTACTTCTCCTAATTCAGACAGCCCGTGATTTAAAAAGAAAAACTCAATTTTAATTTCCAACTTTGTTGTTTATCCTCTTACACATTTCCAGTTATTAAAATTGATATATTAATAGACCTCTTATTTTCGATGAAAGGAGGAAAAAATGATGATTTACACCTAACAGACAGTTGGTAGAAGTTAGTTTGGAATTCACAAGTTTTGATTTTTTCCCAATAATTGTGGTGGGAAAAGTCGGTTGATTTAGAAACACAGTCGATCATGGACGAATTTGTTGAGAGCAACTATTCCAACTTGGACAAGACACAACATATAGATCAGTCAGATCGCTCTAAATTGCTGGTTATATTATTATTTGTTATTCACAAAACAAGGAGCATTGTTGTCAGGTGTACCTGGAAATCTATATGAGATTGAGCGCTCTACCTGATCTAAGATTGTAGAGCACAAAAATACGCCCAGAGGGATTTTGAATTATTCATCTAAATGGTAACAATCGGAAGATGTTGAACAAAAACTAAAATTCATCGAAATTGATTTTTTCTTCAAATTTCACTCATTTTTGAAAAATCATAACTCAGTACTCATTGGAGATAGAGAGTTCCCAATAATATCATTTTATTCCGAATTTCATAATCTAGAAAAAAGGCGAGAGCAAATTTTTCTGTCCGATTACTAGATTTGGCAGAAATAGCTGAAAACTGGAAAATGAGCCGAAAATACGAGGTTTTTGGGCCACCCTGTATCTAGCACAAGGAAATTTTGCATGAAGAAATTGGTTCTGGACTTCTCTTATGTACCCAAATAAAATATTAAAAAATCAGAACTACAATATAAATTGCATGCACCAATGTATATAGTGACTGGACTATACAGCCTAACCACAGAGAAAGCATAGAGGCGTGTATTTCCTATACAGTTTGTCACTGAAATAACATTGATATTCACAATTGCGTTTTTAAAATCTTGAAGAATCTTCCCGTCACTGATCCAAACAAATTTGTAGCCCTTGATTGTAGCTTTTGTTTTTGCCTTTTTGAACAGTTCAAGAAAGAAAGGGGCAAGGTGGTCGTGCGCTACAATTCGTCCGATCGGTAGCTTTTATTTATTAAACTTGTTGAGATTCCCGGCCGAGATTTATCATCCTTCGCAGCTTTTAGAAAGTCATTGAACCACGTTATTTTGTCTCTGCGACGAATAAATTTATAAACAATGGGTTTCACTTTTTATGTCTATATTGACTGGACTAGTAAACTATGGACTCTAATTAGACTTCAATTTTGAATCAATGGGTGAATATGGGTGAAATCTTGAGTTGAGATCTAAAGATTGTAGATTCGTGAAGATTCAATAGTGAATATCAATGTAAAAAGCAATGGATTGTTAATTTAATCGTGAATCAAGTTGTAAAGTTGTTTGAACAAACATTGAATGATTTTTGTGAAGTGTCGAGTTATAGTGGAATCTTAGTTTTAACTTTGGTCACTGTACACTATTTGAAGAATGCCTCATGATTCTGCACCACGCTTTAACTCCGAATAATTTGACTGGACTGGTAGTTTCCCTGCTTATACAAGATTAAGTTCATGTTATTCTATAGGAAAATCCACCACACTGTATCATTGACAACTAATTATTAGCCTATCATTGATTCGCTTTTCGTCATTCGATTTTGACAACTCTCATATTTTTAATTCTATGATGCACTCATATGTTACGAAATATTCAAAATATTGTTAAACATGTATAGTCTACGATATTCTATAGTGAGGTCCACGTTATAATGACAGTATAGATAAAGATAGGAGAATAGCGATGCCGATTCTCTGCATCAATTAATTATATTTCTACACTGTCGAAAACATAATTGGCATCGTTGTGGACCTAGAAAAGGATAGTACCACCGGCTTTGTCGAATGATAGACAAGGATAGCAAAACCAAAGTTGATCAAATACTGTCATTATAACGTGGACCTCACTATAACAATTTTGATTAAATTGAAGTACTGGTACCCTTTTTTGTTTTATTTTAGAGACAACTAGTTTCGGCCAATCTTGCCATTTATCAAGGGTAAAAAAGCAATTTTGTTTACGGTACCTTTATTATTATTCATTCATACAATAAGTACTTCATCGAAATGATAGGGAGAGAAAAAATAAAGTAACCTTGAACTATTCCTCTCCCAAATTAAGATAAGGTTACACATAGTCCAAAATAGGTTGTTTAAAGTTCTTCACTTCACAAAATTTTCAGGTATATGGTACCTTATTATTTATTTGATGTACTTTTTCATTTTAGTTCGATTTTAACGTATAATTCGAAGTATCTCTACAATGCTATGCTCTACTGCTATGTATCCTTTGAGTGACTCGAACACTCGTAATGTTTTTTGCAGATAGGGAAACGTGTGGTTTCAAGAACTCTAATGTTAATGAAGAAAGAAAGCTTTTCACTGGAAAGCTTAAAAGTTCGAAATCGTGCTGTACGATTGTACTAGAAAAAGTGATTTGTTGGTGGTCGTGAAGATGAGACACCAAAATCGTTGATCTACTGCCATCGTGAAGGTCATTGCTCAACTGACCAGCATTATTGGTTGAAGCGGAAGGATTACCTACCATAGTACAAGTGGGTTAACCGAATTCTGTTTTAGGGATTTTCACGCGTTTCGCCTAAATATACCTTATCAGTGCGCGTGTCACACGTGCTTAAGCAAAGTGCATTACAAAGAAAGCATTCTTATGTTCTACATAATCATAGTCTACTGATGTGCACTGAAATTGCACAAAGGTCGAAAGCGCATCAATAATTCACTTGAAACGTTGAACGTGACTTGATAGTATCGTGTAGCCTTTGGGGCCTGATTGGAGTGCACTTGAAATTTTAAATTTCAAATGGAGAGAAAAAATGTCCTTTTTGATTCTTCGTTTTTTATTTTTTAAACGCTGAAGGTGTAATTTTTAAAACAAGCTATTCAAACTCTATTGGAACCCATCGAACATTTGCGGATAAGCAAATTAATATTGCAATGAGAACATCATAAGGGACATTACGTGTCTCTCAAAACCCTCTGAAACACAAATATTCAGAAAATGTCATAAAAAAATAATATTAAATTTAACAATATATGATGCGAGAGTTTCTAAAGGAATCTTAGCGGTGTCCCAGAAAAGAATGTAAGTTGAAAGATTACACTATCGTTCTTTCTTGGGACCCAAGATTTCTTTGGAAACTCTTCTTGTGGACCCTGAGATATTATGTAAATTTAAATGTATTCTATATGGCGATCATGGCATAAGTATAACGATATGGAATAGTATAATTTTCTTTAACTCGTTAATGATTATTATAGAATCGAATTCTCAGGGAGTTCTCTGCTTCTCAGAGTTGCGTACCTACATCTTTCTTATGGAATTTATTGATAGAAATACAGGATTTAAGATTTTGAACTACTTCTCCTAATTCAGACAGCCCGTGATTTAAAAAGAAAAACTCAATTTTAATTTCCAACTTTGTTGTTTATCCTCTTACACATTTCCAGTTATTAAAATTGATATATTAATAGACCTCTTATTTTCGATGAAAGGAGGAAAAAATGATGATTTACACCTAACAGACAGTTGGTAGAAGATAGTTTGGAATTCACAAGTTTTGATTTTTTCCAATAATTGTGGTGGGAAAAGTCGGTTGATTTAGAAACACAGTCGATCATGGACGAATTTGTTGAGAGCAACTATTCCAAACTTGGACAAGACACAACATATAGATCAGTCAGATCGCTCTAAATTGCTGGTTATATTATTATTTGTTATTATTAAAGTTAGTATGGGAGGGAATGATTAGTTGTTGAGGAGGATATCTGTCATGGAGCTGTAACTCGGCTATAATTTAAAAACGGAGGTCAGTGAAAAGATATAAGGTTTCCTTTAGTTGGTTATTTTTTATGCGAGCACAGATGCCAGAGCAATTATGCTCATCGATTTAGAAATCAGTTCAACAGAGTAAGTGAGTGAACGAAGAACGGTTTGGTTTCCTGCATATTTCAATCGACCCGATGAGGATAGTCCCAAGGCAGGCAGAAAATTGCGCTCTCCAAAGCAGAATAGAGGCACTCTAACGAGGACTATTATTACACCGGCTGGGGAACCAGGGTACGCCCCTCGAGTAGATTGGCCCCCTGGCCCCCCTCGCCACCCTGATACCCCCTGATCCAGACCGGGTGCCCACTGCCAAACACGCATGCGGTGTTGCACTCTTTAATAGTATCACTCCCAAGCCACTTCAATCAGCCGGTTGGGTGGAGAGGAGAGGAGACTATTGGAATGCTGTTAGTGCTACTTTACAAAAACATTTCCCTGCCAATTTTCCTTGCGGGAAATGTCATACTTGCACTGGTGTCATAATTGTTGTTGTAAACGTTTTGTTGATTTTCTACACTTCGAGCAAATTCATTTCTCTCATTTTGAATTGTTTACCTGGAATTCCAAGACATAGATTTTCAAGAGTTTCTCGGTCATTTTGCTGTGGGTGATGTCAACATGAGCCTTAGGCTTGTGTGTGGGTCATGAGGTGGATGATGATGAGAGATAAGAGGACCTACAGTTTTAGGTGGGTTCCAAACCACCTCAGATTGGAGAAGACTCGAACAATGCGATTCATAGTATCATACTATGAGACTCATAGTAACCATATGATCCAAGAACTGTACTGATATGTACTGTATATGATTCATTCTCACCAGTGCCTGACTTGGCTTCTGCATGTTCTCTTTGTGGGGGGGGGGTGTTAAATACTTGGTGGAGGGGGTCGAAAACAATTCTGTGGGGGGGTCTCAAAAAAAAGGTCAGCATTATGTTACTGCAACTTAGGTATACGCACAGGTTTTACCTTGTAGGCTACTCCTTAAACATAGATGGACATAAAAAATATACTGCAGTTTTGGGATCATTTTATATATTTAATAGTATTTTTCTTGTATTATTTTCAGATGTTATAATATTATAATTGTGTATGTTTTTTGAGAATTAAATTTGAATTTGAGTATTTAAAAAAAATGACTGATGACCTGTGAGGGTACCTTATATATGGGGGGAGGGGTGAAGAAATTTGGAATATTTAGAGGGGAGAGTTATTGAGGCTTGAGAGGGTGGACACCCCTGAAGAATTATTGAATATTTTAATTGTTAATACATTCGTTATTTACTTTCAAATACCTAACTCGTAATTTGTAATATATTACTTTGTTACATGATTTTAAAGTTGGAAAGAAATATCAGCCAGGAATTATTAATGAAGAGTTCATTCCTATCACCAAAGAGGATAGCAAGGTGACTACTTATCCTCGTATCTACTTCTTATCCTTTGTGCTATTACTAATTCAGACGGCTCAGTGCTCACCTAGACTATGAGTTCCTTAGCTACAGAATAATACAAATGAGAAAAATAAGCTACAATCCTACCCTTATTTATTGAACAATAGTAGCGAGTTCTTTGATTATACTTGAGGATCGTTGTGGATCGTTCTGATTGGTTCCTGTAATTGGTTGCTAAGCAACCAAATTGTGCTTGGCTACGAACATTCTTGAGAACCGTACTGGCTACAGTCACAGAATTAATAATAGCATATAGGAGTTTTATAGGAGTTATTGTAGGAGTTTTCTCTGCTACAGTGTATGAAACGTTGAGAACTAGTAACCAGAGCAAGGATTAATCAAAGACCTTAAAGATGCATAGACTCACATGCAGCGCTAGTGTCGTACTTGGAATTGAAATCGGCCATTGAGGGGGGCAATCCATAAGATTAATACATACCAATGCCTTTGTAATCTATAATATTACAAATATATAGATATAATATCTCGTGCTAAGATACCCCAATGGCGGCCTTTAATTTCAAGTAAGAGCTATCATTCGGAAGGTATAAGCATTGTGGGTCTATATCTCTTTAAGGTCTTTGGGATTAATAGACTTTTCCAAAATTATTATTAGTCCTTCAGCGAGTTCTCCAGTTCTGGACTCTCACTATATAGTTACCGCTATTGCACAACACTGTGTTGGGTAGAAAATTCTAAATAATTGAATACATGTAGTAATTTAGTTCATACTCGTATTATACTACAATAATCGGTTATCATACTGTGTTATACGATTGTTTGTGTATCCATTTGTCTCTGTTTGCATCATGATAATAATGTTAAAGTTTATAGTCTATTCCATAATAATTAATGGAATAGTGATGGAAAGTATACAAGTCTGAGTAAAAACGTAGCCTATCTATCGTACGTTATCTATTTTACGTGTCACAGATAAACGTTCAAAATGCAACGTTGTCATGAGACATCAGGTTTATACATATATCGCTTTATACATATTATATTAACTGAGACGGTGGGCGTGGGAGTATCCTAATAGACCATTATTGCACTTGCTCGTTACATGAAAGAGAAAACCGGTGCTCTCAGTTGTGCTAGTGGGCGATGGGCCATGAGAAGGTGGTTGGTGGGGGGAGTGGAGGACTATTGTTGTTTGATGATGGCCACAGCTGCAATTTTCTACTGTTGGTGCTGCAGAAAAATTATCATCCCCCGAACAGTTCTATGCCCCAAAGTGGATTGCTTGCAGATTGCATGACATTGATAGAACGCATCTTCTTTTGAAATATTATTTTTAAAAGTGAATAATTATGATGATGATGTTATTATTATCATTATTATTATTATTATTATTATTATTATTATTATTATTATTATTATTATTATTATTTATTATTATTATTATTATTATTATTATTATTATTATTATTATTATTATTATTATTTTATTATTATTATTATTATTATTATTATTATTATTATTATTGATTAATAATAAATTCAGATAACGAAGGTCTGGGGCTTCATAGCAAAATCTATTTATCCCCATAATTTATAATTGACTTGACAAGTGGCATGGATAAATGGTTCACACTACGGATATTGATGTTTTCATCATTTAATGATGTAATTTCAACTTCATTCAACCCCTGTTATGAAGTTACTAGCATTCCTCCCTCACCATCTCCTCCTACCTTCAACTGTTCTCCTCCTACTCAGTTTCCTCCTCCCTTATGGATCTCTTCCTAAATACGTCATATGACTCCTCGCATTCCTCCACATTTTTTCCTAACTCTTCTTCTTCTCCTTCTTTCAACATTCGCCAACCTTTTCATCACCTTATTTCTTCTCCTCCTCGACCTCCTTCTACTCCTTTTCTTCCTCCCCTCAGGACCTCTTCCTTGATACATCATAATGTCTTCCCTCATTCCTCCACATTTTCTCCTTTCGCTTATTCTTATTCTTTGTTTTTTCTTATCATCTCTGTATCTTTTGCTAACGATGTGGTTAAGAGGGGACATCATTGTCTAAAATTCGCCATGCCATCAAATGAAAAAGTCATTCTATTCTATTATTTTTATTTTTCTGACATTTGTCAGCCTTTTTATCACCTTCCTTCTTCTGCTCCTTATTCATCCTTTTTCTCCATCAATTTTTAGTATTTTCTTACCCCAACTTCCCTATTTCTCTCCCTTCTAAATGTTTTGGTTTCCTCTCTTTTCTATTCCATACTTTCTTTTCTATTCTATTATTTTTCTTTTTTTCTGACATTTGTCAGCCTTTTTATCACCTTCTTCTTCTGCTCCTTATTCATCCTTTTTCTTCATCAATTTTCCGTCCTTACTCATCCCAACTTCCCTATTTCTTCTCCCTTCTACACGTTTTGGTCTCCTCTCCTTCCTTTTCCCACTTCACCCAATCCTTCTTCTCTCTCTACCCTCACCACTTCTCAACTCCACCATAATGTTCCCAAATATCCATCATACAGCATAATGTGCGTGTGTATGTTTATTAAAATGTGAGCTTGACCTTCAGCCTGCAATGGTTAGCCTATTTGCCGCGGCGCGCACACACATGGGCTAACTGTGTCTCAGCTAACCGTGTCTGGGTCTGGGTCAGCAGTGGGGATCAGCCAGCCAGCCAGCCCAGCATCGCAACGCAGTGTATACCAGTTGGACAGGTGGCTGGTCACAGTTCCTCTGCAGACTCGTTTCGTCCCTAATCGGGTTGGACGCGTGTTCCTCTTTCTCTTCTTCTCCCGCCTCTGGCTGTTGCCTCCTCTCCTTCGCATCTCTTCTGTTCCAGTCGCCGCTCAGCGCGCACACCTGTAACCGTCAGTCGCAAAGCAGTTTTGTTACTTGCAAGTGTCGTGCTCCGCTCGCTCGCTCGCTCAACTCTTTCCCACTACTCTCACGTGTCGGCGGCCGCAGCGCATCCATTCATTCATTCATACGTCTTGTGATTATTGTTTGCTGGTGCGTGCACTCTCTTACCTGTCAGCTGGTGAGTACTTCATCATCTTTCGATTTATTGACTTTCCAGTTGAACCAATGTACCTAGAATGTATTCTAGTTACATTGAGTTGAACTATGTTTTGATTTGAACTTCTTCTCAAGTAATGTATAGTCAGTCCCCTATTGTTTCCATTAACTAATATCGTTTCCCCCAACTTTTCATTATTGATTCATACAATAAGTACATTATCAAAATGATGGGAGAGGAAAAATTTAGATGAGGTTACACATAGTCCAAAATAGGTTGAGTCTTGTAGTTGTTCACTTCACAAAATTATCTCCCCTAATAACGTATAGTCCCTTTTGTTTGCACGAAAAATTAGACTCAAATTCAAAAGTGAATGGAACATAACCTACTTTCGGGAAGGAAGCATACCATAATTCGGGGAAGGAACAGTTTTGGGCTGTGCCTGTTGATCCTTCTCCAATCATTTAAATGATTCGAGTTTTGTGTATTGTCGAATAAGTAATAAGTAAATAAGTTACCAATAGAAGTTATAGCCCCTCAATAACTGTATTTTTGCAATTCAATGCAACTGTATTTTTCAAAGTTCAGAAAATGAATCATTTTCCAGTGTGTGGAACATTTTTTTGAATAATTTTGTTAATTAATGATAAAATTCCATTTTGAATTTGATATAGTTGCACAAAATTCAAAATCAAATCGAATAATTTGAACCGAGTTTCAATATTATGAATGTATCTTGTGTAGAATGGAATCAAGTTTGCTAAATTTAAATATTGCAACTCATAAACATTATGACTGCCGACTTACGTTGAAATTCTTTATATTGATAAAAAGCAATTCTTTATTAATATGAATGCTGGACCTTTGGAAATTTTTTTTTCTATTGCGAAAGTTGTCCACATTGCGTCCATTTTTGCTTGTGCGTGGGCGCTGGTGAATTGATGAGATGATCAGGATTCGAACCCAAGAACCAGACAGTACTAGCCGTCTATTTCTTGTGAATATTTTCATATTTAAATACCTGTTTAATCATTATGGTAATTAGTGTTATTAGTAGTACATACCTGTATGTGATTCATTTTGTTGTTCAATTAAATTAAGTTATCTTAACAAAGAAAAAATTAATTTTCAAGTCATACCATTGAATGTCCCATAAAATTGTTCACCATAAAGTAGGTCAAGGTCCAAAAAGTTGAGACTTTTAAACTTAGGCGTTCAAACTTAGATGAAGTAAACTTCAACTTCATTCTATTCTTACCTTTATAACTGATATTATACTGATATAATATCAGTAGAGGGTGTAATTATAATGTTTGGGACATTGAGAGATAATATGAAATAACATAATGGTTGAAATGCCATCCCGGTACCTACTCGCCACCCATCATTTTCAGGGATAAAAAATGAAGAACTTTACTTCTCCGACTTATTCTACCTTCTTCTACTCATTCTAAAAGCTCAATGGATATGATTATTCACATAGATTTCACACTCAATTCACCTCACACATATTTCTCAATAGGGTAAATCTAATTCATAACACAACCCCTCCAAGTAACCCTATCACATAATTTCTCAATACGGCAAATCTCATTCATAACAGAAACCCTCCAGGCAACCCTCTCACATTATTCCTCAATATGGCAAATTTCATTCATAACAGAAACCCTCCACGTGTTTTGAATCCATGTTACAACTTTGAATTCAGTCGGTGACAGATCTGATTTCAGCTTGGAGCTTGAATTGCATCGCGCAAGTTTCAGTTGAATAATTCAGAGCGGTGTCTAGTGCGCAGTGAACAGTGGACAGTGATGTGTGATCTGTGATGTGTTGTTGGTTGATATCTACAGAAAGAAAATACCCTTACATCGGTATTGAGTAACTGCACTAACTGGTTCAGGGTACAGTTGTTGTTTCTCGCGTCAGAAACGAGCCGCTAGTGCCATTGGCATTGGCATAGACTTTGACTTAGTTCGCAGTCAACAGTGATGACCGGTTCACAAGAGTTGGCGTGAACAACTTTAAAACAACATCAATCTCAAGTGGCATGTGGCATCGAACAATTAACATGCGTTCCTATTCCCAGTATTCCCGCATTTTCCTCCCCCTATGGTATTTCTCCCACAAGTGAATAACTTGCTGGAAAGGTTAGAGCGGATACTAAGATAATTTTTGGTAAATTAGATTGTTAGACTATAGTGGGGTTCACGTTATAATTGCAGTGGAGAAATATAGGAGAACAGCGTGGCCTTAGGGGGGACATCTGCCTTGCCACTGCCTCCTATAGGGGATAGCTGATATCGGCAAATCTGATGTAATATTGACTGTTTATTCTTGTTAAAAATAATGAACTGTATTGTATCCGTCAAGGAAGTATATTTTTCAATGATTGAATGATGAATTCTCATAATTTATTGAGGTCAAAGACTGTTCCATCATTAATTTCCACGTTATAATTGCAGTGGAGGAAGATATGGCCGATTCTCTGCCTAGCCACTGCCTCCTATAGTATATAGCTGATACCAGCGAATCTGATGTAATATTGAGTTTTCATTCTTGTTTAAAATAATTGATTGTATTGTATCCGTCAAGGAAATATATTTTTCAATGATTGAATGATAAATTCTCATAATTATTGAGATCAATGACTGTTCCAAAATTTGATAGCTAGCTTTCCATAACACTTGGAAACAAATTTCCTTCCAGATAACCTTCTATTCTTCAGCCATATTTCTATCCTTTTAAAAACATTCAGTTTCATTAGATCATCATTATGATTTTCATTCTGGTATTCTGGCAAGTATTACTTTATTTGACACTTTGTGAATGACATAACAAATCATGTTTTTGAAATAATGCATTTTGTTCATTTGATCATATGGGTTTTATATAGTCAATCATCGACTATGCTGTTCTGAACTGGAATTGTACGGTCATATCCTTGTGACTATGAAAAAGTATAGGAAATCGTCATGAAATGAAATGTGGTGATGGAATCATGGCAGATAAAAATATAGTGACAACATTATATAATGTAAGACTCCCAATCATTTTGTTTGAAATGAAGAAATTGATATTAGAGCTATCAGAGCTCTTAAGTTATACTTTGGTTCCCCATTCCTTAATAATATGAAACATTCTAAAGATAGTGGAAAATTGAATTAGTATTAGAAGTCCAATCAGTATGTTACCTTGTAATTATTATAATCTCATTAGCTTTGACAAGCCACATTCACTGAAATGACACTTTATTGAACTCCATTAAACTTTAACTGAAATCTCTTGAAACTCCAATATTGTTGGAAAGTTGTCAAACTGGATTCCTTATCAAAAACCTAGTTCTGTCTCTTAATTCCTCCAAATCCAATTTCTTTTACTTTCACAAGTTTTTTTTCCAAACTCAATCGGAACACGACTCTTTCAGTTTAATCTGTGATAACATAATTATTATTATGTTATTAGCATGTGTTTTACTCTGCCGGCAAGGTTGGTCTAGTGGTACAACTTTCAGTCTGCATGTATAGCTTGTTTCGTGGGTTCGAGTCCCGATCATCGCATTAATCACCCACGCACAGGCAAACAGCTCATGTGGGCATCATCCCCAATAAAAGTAGATAAATATGAAACTCGAATTTGTTAAAATCTCTAATCCATAGCACATATAACTTTGTATTAGATTTTGGAGGAATTTTGTATCAGATTTTGGAGGAATGTTGTATCAGATTTTGGAGGAATTTCATATCAGATTCAGAGAACGTATAAAAAATACCATAGACAGTTTTTTATCGTTCTTGAACAGAAGATTTATTTGTTTTATGGTAGAATTTATTATACATATACTGTAATAGAGCATTTTGGGACAATCACAGAATTACTATTCTAAAGTTTAATAATATTTTAAATGTAGTAAATTTGTGTTTTTGTATTTAATTCAATTCCAGCGACGTTCTAATTACTTTATTTTATACTTCACTGAAATAAATTGTTGGTTATTTCAGTTACTTCGCCTTACAGTTTACATGTAACTCCATCAATGCAATTAAGGGATTGATCATGCAATTTCCACAGTAACTCATCATGTGAATACTGTAAAATACATAAAATTAATATGTAATATTATAGTGGATATTTCGCTTGAATGATCCGTAAAACTGCAAAATTGAATGATTGCACATTAAGGTGCGTACAGATTTACGCGCCGCGAACATGTGCAATTCACTTTTAATCAGCTGATGCCAAGCTTTTTATATCTGTATCTTACCGTTTCTGTAAAAATACAGATATAATCAGCTGATTAAAAGTGAATTGCTCATGTTCGCGGCGCGTATATCTGTACGCACCTTTTCATGCAATCAATGCACATACAATGATGGGCATTAAAATTAATGATATTCATGTAATGTGGGGTAGCATATCTAGCGCCTTCCACACGATCAATTCAGTATTCACTGCCCCAAGGTCACCCTACATTGTGTCACATACTACTATTTCCACTTCCAGGCAATTTTCATCGTATTCAATTTTCTCTCAATCATTCCCCTTTTGACATTACACCAGGGTGGTCTCATCCCAAAGTTCTGTGTACTAACGTTGGTCTTACCCCAAATTTCTTTTTTAGTCACGTGGCCCGTTCGTCGTCCTGTCATCCTCCCATTAGTGGTCCAACATTTGGTGACCTTTCCAAACCGTGTATTGAAATGTGTTTCCTGATTGTGCGGGATTCCTCAGTATTTTCTTTGACACGAATATTTTTGTAATATTTTGTTTTCGAAGAAGAGAAACCGGTTACCATGTTGTCTGTGTTTACGATACGCTTCCATGTATCACCAACAACTGTATTATTGGCCTGTCCATTCAATGAAGTTGGAGTAGAGATGGCCATAGCGAGGCTACCTGACACTCATTCCAGACATTTAAATCATTGTAGTCTGTTACGGTACCTTTTATGTTGAATTGAATATGGATTCCACTTCAATCCATTGTAAAGTATTTCCATCCCTAGTAGGATATTGGAATTTTTGTCTACCCCGCTGGTAAGATGGTATATGTATAATGATGGTAGATGGTATAAGACTGTATATGGTATGAAAAAAGCAATTTGTGATAACTATAGATAATATTGTTATGCATCTACATAAATTGGCGGAGCTTTGGACATATCAATGTCCATTCTTCGGAAAGAATATTCAAAATATACTTCCCACTAACTCTCTACCTGTGCGTAGATAATGAGACGGATGATGATGATGAGAGATGAGTGGACCTACAGCTTAAGGTGGTTCCGAACTACAGTCATGTAAGCGATTTTTAAACTCATAAATGGTATTTAGAGGAGTTCGGCTCTTAAAGTTGTCACCCTTACGAAGGGAATAGCAGACGCATGGAGCTTATCTTATCGAAAGCTTATCAGCGCGAACACGAAATCAAATCGCTTCCCAAGTGTGTATTATTTTAAGAGTGTTGATAAAATATTACAAAACCTATTCTTGTCAAAGAAAATTATTTTTTTATGATTTAATAATACATTTTCATAATTATTAAGATTAAATATGTTTGTGGTTCATTATATTTCTACAAAGTCTACGAACAATTTGTCAAGGTTATGGAGTTAGAAGAAGAAAGAGCTATGCTGATTTGTCTAATGACAGACAAGGATAACAAATCAATGTTAATCAGATGCTGACTTTAAAACGTGAGTTTGCTTTCATTTTACATAAGAGATCATTGTTAAATGGAAAGATCTGTTCATTTCCCAATTTTTATTCAACTAGTACATTACATTCCAGAGTAGTTGATCTACGAATACAAATACATAATTATAATGCACATATAATTTATTAAAAAAAACTAATCAGACGTGTAGATAACACCATCCTTAACCTCAACCCGTAAAATTATCGTAAACATTGTTTTTTCAGTAAAAACATTACCGTACCCTCCAAATCCAATCCATTTTCTACAAAACATTTATACAAATTATACTTGGTGAAGCTTAACCTGACATTTTGATGAGATTACACCAAGCTCAAACAACACTACAAAACTTCTTCAAATTTTCTACAAAGTTTTGTAGAAAATGTTTGTGATTCCCCCACAGTTTTATCTGATAACGCAAGTGTTGTAGGTTGTAGACAGGTTCATTCATTCACAGATCCATTCTAATGTATCTTAATACTTATTGCTCATCGGAACATTGACATTGATACTTAGTTTAAGTAGTAGGTTATTAATTGAATAAAATGGAATGACTGCACCACTTTAAATTTACCGAGACCTATTATACCACCTATAATCTACTGTTTATACGTGGTATTGGTGTAGGGCTGATTTAGGCTATTTACTGAGCTTCTAACAGATGGATAATTGAAGTGACTTGACTACAACGAAAAGACTGCCGACTTCTCAGCCGGAGTCCTGATCTTCCATCATCTTCCTGACTCACGAGGAACCACTGACCTACATCCGCGTTTCGATCGTATTTACACGCTCTTCATCCGCTTCACACGCGCATGCGCGCCAACACACACATAAACACAGTTTCTTCATTTTATTTCTTCAATAAACTATACTGAAAGTGAAACAAACTTTCGAATCCTTTTGAAATCGACCGGTACGATACTAACACTGCAGCTGTGATTGTGATATATTTGTTTCTTTCTTTACACCTTAGTAGCCTATCACGGTTGTCAATTAGTGGCTAGAAAATGATCAGTGGGCTTTGGATACCTTCTTCTGACACAGTTGTTAAACGATATGTTACACTTTACACCTTGTATGATTCAGATGTGATTGGTGTTCATGGGATTGTGTTACAGTATTAACGATGGAAAGTAGTAGATAGGAGATCTGTAAATAATATAGTATTATATCCTTGATTCTAACATCTTAGAAGATGATCGTTTGTTTTGTTGATATCTTTCTTAGCATCATGCATGCATCGTTGATGGGTTACTTCAATATGTGATAGTATAGAGAAAAGATAGCTTACCATGGGATATCTTCTTACGCTATCTTTTCTCTGTGGTGATAGGTAGTAGAAGAAAACTATCATAAACATTCACTATAGCTACGTAACTAGGATATGTGGAACCAAATTGTATATAACAAACTAAAAATGAGTTATAATTTTAAAGTGATTGCTATCAGTCTGTGATAATCTATTGTTCTGTGCTATCAACTTGAATGAGTGGATTAACTCTGTTTTCTCTAAAAATGATAATTCATCATTATTTCAGTAAATGAAAATTTACTGTAATGTGATGATTACAGTAAACTTCATCTAGGCGCGCTATCAAAAATTATTTATTATTGAAGACAACAACTTGTATAGGAAAAGTGAAACACTCATTTCTGGTTCCACCAAGCATGGTCGAGATATTTGAATACGGTCGAATTAGGTTTACTACAAAATGATATGTTGCATATAGAATCATATCAATGAATAGAATCATATCATACAGAATCAGAAAAAATATAGAACCATAATAATGATTCTTTGGTGATAGTTAACCTTCCGGTAGTCGCGCCCCACTCAATCACACGAGCAGTCGCGTGTTGTATTTTTTACAACGTCCAATTTTCCAAGTGTTATGTACTCTGTTTACTGTCAAAACATATCAATTAATTGTATAATTAGTTTTTCCATCTTCTTGGATTATTTTACGCCTATGAACATTTGAATGATTACCATTTCATAGCCCAATAAGGTACATCAAGCAAAGCCATCAATTCTGTGTTATTGGTTCGTTTACAGTCCCCTTATACAGTTTTTCCCTATCTTATGCACAGTGCGACTTATGCACTGTCGCGACTAAATGGCACCTAAAAACTGTACCATTGCTCGGTTGATACTGCAACTCAATGGAGTGATGGGGGAAAAGTTTTGGAATGCATAGGGGACTCATTCACTGACACCGCCCCATTCAATAGGTTTGTGCAGCAAAAAAAAACTGACACTGTTGTAATTTTTACAACAGCGCGACTGCCGGAAGGTTAAGTTTACTATCAATTATATTCCAGTGCACACTACTTATAAATCCCATCCGGCTTGACTGTGTTCATATGCCTTGACTGAGCTCGAAGTATTAGTATTATAACAGCCGGGTATAACTGTTCCCCACACAAGATTACCTATCACTACCTAGAAAACCTATTCAACCTAGAAACAACGAAATCTTCTATGTAATTCATTGAGTTCCTCACAGATAGATTTTTCAATAAATTCACTTCATACTTCCATATTATCACTAAATATTGATTCAAACAGTATTATTTTGATCAACATTAGGCCTAATCACAAGGCGAATGAAACAACGCATCGAAGTAAGAAGAGGGTCCACTTGGTTGGAGGTGCTGTTTTAAGCTACATTCCCACTATCAGTATCAGTGAACGTGACCGGCGCAGTGAGAATATAATTCCCATTTGTTCTAATATGTCTCTTCCCACTCAGCCCGGCCAATCAGCGATTATGATTGGTCACATTAGAAGAACTCACGGAAGTAATATTCTCATTAATTTCACTTTTCTTTTCAGTGCTACTGTAATACAATAAGAATTGTACCCCCTATTTTATTACAAGACAACTAGTTTTGAAAATTCAAAAGCGATTTTCAAGTGTAAATGGAATATCTTCATTTTGATATAGTTTATTTATTTTATTCACACTTGAAAATAGCTCCTTGAAGAGTTGTAGCTAGTTGTGTTGTGATGAAATAAAAGGTTGTGTTTCAGTGGCCCTTAACTCCACTAATAATATTATAATTCCAGTAATAATTGTGAAAATATTAATCCACTAATTTACTACTAATATTATAATTCCAGTAACATAGAAAACATTATTTCATACAACAACTCATAATTTCAATTGAACCTAATCTAATGACTTACTAAACACTTAATAATTACTAATTCGTACACAAAAACAAACAAACAAACCCTACTCTAGAACATGGTACGCCATAGTGTGTAGGTCAATTTCTACACAGAAAACACTAAACATGTGGAAAACACATTATAAGGAATTTCTGAAACTGACTATTGCATGTAATTATTGTAAACTATCTAATATTTTCTGTAATTGATGTAGTAGTTTTAGTTTTTTTTTTGGGGGGGGGGGGGGGAATAAACATTTATCTATTTAATTTATTTATTCTCACTAATTGATACCGCACACATTCATTGATACTGATATGTGGGAATGCAGCTTTATTAGTGAGGGCTGAACGTTTGCAGGGTTCGCGGTTGTGCGTCGCGTTAACGTAAAAGGGTTGTCCGGCTGTGGGGCTGTCATTGGGAGCGTGGTGGGAGGGGGCATATTGCCAGCGGCTGCGACCGACCAGATCCGACTATTTATGGCGGCGATCAGAATTGCCGGTCGTTTGAAGAGCCGGTCGCATTCCTCTAACGGTAAAACATTGATTGTATTTCCCCTGCGATAGCCTAGTTAAAACCGCCGCCGTCGACGCAGCCTCCTTTTTAATGTACGTCCGTCCCTCAGGATCCGTTTCCGCCGCTGATAGGGGTGTCTGTAACGACCGCACAGCATCTACAGAGCACAGGAGTAACAACTCAAAAATCAAAGTAGACCCAGTCTAGTCAAATCTGCAAATTTTACACAAAGCCATCTACTCACGTTTAATCAAGTTGCGCTCTAAATCTACATATCATAAGGAACTAGTTCAGGGTTTCAAACTTGTTGCATGAGTGGTGATAGTTGAGCTGTAACAACAACAAAAAATTCTTTAAATCATATATTATCAAGTTTGGACATAAAAATGGACTCAAATTCTTGGAAGTGAAAATTTTAACTATCTTTTGGAAATTCCACTACGGTATTTATGAAATTTGGTAGTAGAGCAGTTTTAGGCAAAGCCTGTTGCTCTCGCCAAGTCATATCTATTTTATGGTTTGTAATTCATTGTATTAATGAATTATTCAATTTGTGATGTCGCATCACGGGTGTTTTCCCTAGGAATGTTTACCGCTAAAACTCTGTTGAGCTATACTCGTATTTGAGCTCGAGGTATTTTTATCATCAAATTATCCTTATATATTTTATGAATCATGAAATATTTATATACCGAGCGGTTAAGGCCAGATTGAAAAAATTCATTGCTGAAATTGATGATATTCAATTATTTCTATAAGTGTATTCCATAATCTAAGATTGATATTTACATGTTTGAATCAATTGTTATCATATGCTTGAAAACGTGAATTCTATATGTAATTTTGTGTAATTATTGTGTCTTAGCACTTTTAATATACATGGCGTTTCCTGTTAGCTGAATAATACTATTGATCACTCAGATGAGCTTCCCGCACAAAAACCTGTTTAATTGCTTTATGATTTTATATTTTTCATGTTCAATACATTTTCACTAGTAATTCTTTATCAAAATTTTACAGTTTTTAAATTTATGTGTAATATCCAAGTATGACTATATTTTCATTTGATTTTTACTTATTTTTTTCTATTGTGAATAAAAGTATAAAGAAGGGCCCCACACAGGATTACCGTGGGGGTTTCATTTAGACTTTGATATACAGTGTACTGTGCATGTAAAGGTGTTCGCTACACCAGTTAAGAGTGATTTTTCCGTAATATTTTGTACAATGTATGTTGATTGGTCGAATAAATATTATTATATATGCTCTTATTCAAAATAATATCGGGGCACCGAGCATCGCTCGTTATTTTTATTTATTGATAAACAGAACCATAGCCTACTATAGATAGAGTAAGCCATCACAGAACACAATTCTCTCAAATGATCGTGTTTATATTTTACAGCTGGCTATACGTCAGCAGCTTATGAATTTCGGGGATGCGATATTTTGATTTTCCACAGAATCACTCGCTCACTTTTTACTATCCACAGACGATAAAAGTCTCAGCAGTTTCAGCCAAGGATGGATTATCCTTTTAATGTCGTTCAGCGAGTTTTCCCAAGAATGAGACCTAGTGCAATCGAATTTTTATATCATAAACCTACTATGTTCCAATTTTCGTGAAAATCGTTAGAGCCGTTTTCGAGATCCGTTGAGCATAAATAACCAGATAAAAAAATATAAACAGATATTCAGAAATTGCTCGCTTAATATAATAGGATAGCACATTATGATCACATCTTTGTACATTATATTTGCTTAAAAGTATGCATCATTTAAAGTACAATATTGTTAATTATTACACTGTTAGCTCTTTCCTCATTGTGATAATTTGTAATGAATCTGAATTTATAATTCCAAAATCTTCTGAAGGTGAAAGTGGATGAGATTAATCTTATGATATCCATCTCTGCTAAAAAAATCCCATCGTTTTGGGCCCAACTTTTAAGGCACATCCATAAGTAGTTCAAATCGGCTTTCAGTCCGGGTGATGAATCAAGCTGAAAGCCAATCTCTCACATGTAAACCAAAACATTTGACCATCTGCCCTGAAGGCAGAAACAGAACAATGATATCTTGTGTTCATGATAGAATCAATCACTGAAGCATAATTAATAAACGCTTACAAAAATGGCATTACCAAAAATCCTTCCACAGAGCACATAACGATTGGCATTAATAAATAACTTTCAAATGAGATTCAATGCAATGGATACTGCTTTGAGAAGATAATGACGGCTCCACCGTTGTTTAGAATAAAAAATGATAGACTATCTACATAGGAAGCAGGAGAAATGAAAAGGAGAGTGGTAAGCAAGCGTAGGTAATCCATTGAAACACTTGCAGTTGAACTAATCTTACAGTCAAACTGGAACCAATCTTTCGAGCATTATTCATTATTATTAAGTCAGACTTCGTTGGAATGCGTAGGTCTTCAAAAAAGATCATTCAGTTATTAGCACCATAACAGAAAATTTGAACCTAAGGAATGTGTGTGTAAACTGTATCAGGTCATTGTGAATTCGCTTTTACATTAAAGAGCAAATGAAGTAACAACCTAATGTTCGTTTAGAGCCAACTGAAAACTGTTATAATTTTCATTGAATGGTCATATCGAACTCCTTGCACAAGCCATGAGAGCTTCAACTTGAGGAAGAAACATTCATTTCCCAAATGACTTGAATAAAGAAGCTGTGAAATTAAAAATGACCCCATTATCTAATGAATCACATAAGGATCAATTATGAATTTCATTCAGATTGTTATATAAGGCTATATACGCTTATTAACAGTCGGTGATCTACGTAACGGCTATTTTAGCAATAAATTAATATCAATATTCCATAAAAGAAACAACCCGTGAAATAAATTCGGACAGATATACAAAACTCTATAAAAATTAATCATGTCAAATTCTTTGGAAGCACCAATTCTATTTCTCACAAGCAACTATTCTATTTCCATTGATGAAAACGTTGCTCATGTCCAATTGCGTATCGAATCGCTCTGTGGGAGCCAAACCTTGAAACCTTTCAGACGAAAAAAGGCAGTGCAAGGAGGAAAAAGTTTTTTTAAAACTGTTTATTAAATCTCCTTCCCTCACAACTATGATAAGGAGCAGCGTTGAAAGTACGGTGAATTTAAATTAATTGCGCTAGGTGCGCTCCTTTTTATAGCCTATTTGTATAGCATCAACTCAATACTATTTTATCGAATCTTGAATTTAGACCTTCTTCATTAAGGTGGATTTTCGTTTGTGCGTAAACTCCCGCAGTCATCGACGATTGTTGACATTTATATTGTCCAAATTTATAGTGTGCTAAAACAGCTGATCAAATAACTTTTCATTATTGTGTTTATTATTCAAGAATATAAACATTTCTAATGATATCAACATATTGTCATTTAAAAGTATAAAAATGTAAAAACTCAACCTCCCCCATTAAAACATAATTGGACAGAATCTTTTAGGTTGTTTAGACAAATTGAAATTCACCCAATCTGAGATCCTCACCCTGTCGTGGTCGACGACATTTATGCACAAACGAAAACCCAGCTTCATTGATTCTGTTCAGTCATTCCGGAGTAATATCAGCAAGTATTCATGATTCCTAAATGGAGGTTCAATTGAATAAAGGAGGCTCATTGAATAAATCTTGATTTGATTTGATTGATATTAATTTATAGTAGAGTAACAACAATATCGCTTCAAATTAGATAGAACCAGATTCATCCATGGCTCAGTGACCCACAGAAAAGTTTCAGTTGTTAAACTCACCTCTTATCCGCCACGAAATAGAGCGAGAAAAAACATTAATTTCCTCTGCAATTACTTTCAATTCGGCTGCGGAGTTGTGAAGAGAACTTTCGCACGAGTTTTCGGTGGAGGGAGAATAAAGTGGATTAGGTCTATTAGTGATTATATGGGCTAGGTGCGCATCGTCAGACCACAGCTGATTGAGGAACACCGCCGTCGTCGAAAGCTGAAACTCGATTTGCTGACATTTAAATCAATTAGACGCGAAGAAGAGAGGATAAAAGGAGAGGGAAAAACAGAAGATGGAGAGAGGAAAGAAGAAGATTTCGGTCCGTTATGGATTGTCATGAGATGGAGATTGAGATGATTCCAGTTTGATCAGGTCCTACCCCTTGGCCCTGACCTCGAAATGAGGAATGCTTGCTGTGTCTGCTGTAACTTCCTTTGGGCGGAAACTAAACAACTTCGAAAAATATCAAATTCATATCTTGAATTTGATGAATAAATTAGAAAGAAATGACTGTTATCAGATAAATCAAGATATCATATCTCTCAGTAAGTTTCCACTTTTCCAAGTCATCTTCTTCCACATTTATTTTAATCTACTTCTACATCAGAGGGAGAAATTAACTACATTGTCAAATCGATATTTCAGCAGGTGAAATTATTTGTACTTTTATTGATCTCCAACAAACATTTTTCACTGATTATTCATCGAATCTCGTTCTGATATAGCCCAATTCAGATAATCATTCTTCACAATAGGCCTAAATAATAAATATATTATTTATATATTAAATATAATATCCGAGTTAATCTATAATATAATTAGGGAAGAATCGGCTTTTACTCGTACGGGATAGGAAATTCACGAATTACGCATGTCACGTCTGAACTATTGGACTGATTAACTTGGAATTTTTCATATAGATTCTTAATTTACCGAGGATGGTTATATGCCAATTTTAAATTCTTCAAGATTTTAGTAAGTCAAGTTCCCAGTTTGTCAAGTTATTAATATTAGATCCTTGCGGAGTACGGAGTATTACCTGCTAGTAATAAATAATTAGAGACGAAAACGTATTTTCAAACAGAGATTAACAAGAATAGATTGGATAACCACATGATTATTCAGAAAGGTATGATTATTCTTCTACATAAGCATCACAGAAATCTACTTTATTCACTTTCAGAAAACAATCTTTTTCTATCGCTATCAATGTTCTCTCCTTCTCACGCGATTCAAGATTTCCCCAGCACTCTTCACTGTTAATCCCCTTCTCTCTTGCCTACTATTACCCCTCCATTACTCTTCCATTACTTTTCCTTCCTTTTTCTACTTCCGTCGACTGCACGTGCCACCAATCTCTCGCTTTTCTTCTTCTTCTTCTTCTCCCTCAATTTCTTTTTCTTCAGTCATGCTTCGCCGTGATCTTCCCATCCATAGCCCAATCAACTAGTTGAAGTCCTATCTTAACAGACTCGTTGTATCTTTATCCCTATTATTTTCAACTCGCCATTAAATGAAATCAATGATTTATCTTGGCATCATCGTAAAAGTGCGTTGTCTGATTCCAAAATCGTGCACCGTCCCAAACTGAATTATACTGAAAATAAGAAAGGAAAGTTACTGGAGAAAATACTTTTCCGACCTATTTATTCTGTGAGGTTATTTGTCTTGACCTATCAACTAATCTCAATTGGACTCGTTCAATTTTTTCTAAATGATCATCCCATATTTCCTTGTAAAGTGATTATTGTACATTTTTTTTGATTGGGGAGCAATTTATCGGATTTTCCCGTATGCTCCCATATTGTTGTAAATAAATAAATATTGATAGTATTATATTATTTGATAATCTGAATCTACAGTTTGATTCATTATAGTCCCTTCACTCATCATTGTTATACATCTTATTATTTGCGATTCATTGCAGAAATATTGAAAACATGAATTTAGTTTCCTTCCTACAAACATTAATTTTATTCTCCTTCTTTAATATGGAATCGGTTTCTATATCCAACATACATTGCTACAGAGTAAATCTTGAGTAAATCTACAGAGTAAATATAAAAATCTTGTAGTACCCTTTATTTTTTAAAAACTTTAAAATAGTTCAACTATAGTTGAACTTACTTCACTACACTCCACTTACATGGGGTACTTTTGAACGAATTAATAAAAACAATATAAAAATATTGTAGTACCCTTTATTTTTTAAAAAACTTAAAAATAGTTAAACTATTGTAAACTATGAACTAACATAGTTAGTTAACATAGTTAACAACTATTTTTAAGTTTTTTAAAAAGTAAAACGTACTACAAGATTTTTATATTGTTTTTATTAATTTGTTCAAAAGTAGCCCATGCAAGTGAAGTGTTTTTAATTTTTCCAGAGATATTCTGGAAATATTCTAATATGGAACCGCAGTATAATTTTGGCCTGCAACGGGAATCAATAGAACTCATTGACAGTCAGATTCAGTTGGAAGACGATAAAATCGTTGAAATTTCCATACTTTTATGCAAATTGTCATGTAATTATTTTTTCTCTCTCCCTCTTTTTTTCTCTCCACCCTTAATAAAGGCAATCTTTCAACTTAATTCAATTCAGATCTCTCAATTCTTCTTAGAAATCCATTTCAAGGCTCATATGCACGATCTACGTTCAAACGGGGATTGATCAGCTGTGCATTTAAACGTGGAATGCAGATGTTAAATTAAATTCGATCATGTTTACTTTTAATCGTAGATTAGCTTATAGTATAGTTAAGCTGCATTTACACCAAAATAACAAAATGTTATTAACTTGATCGTATAGATTATATTAGATTGAACATATCTTATCATAAACATGATGAACGAATGTGTTTGTCAAGGTCCGTTCAATCTAATAGAATCTATAAGGATTAAGTTGTTAACATTATTTTGTTGATAACTTTGGTGTAAACCCAGCTTAAAATACGCTATAGTTAAATAGAATTCTCACTGAAATCAACAATAATTCATTGACAAAGCTGAGTATTTTTAGAATAACTATTTCGTAGAAAAAAAATCATTATCTCTTTTCTGTATAGGGCTACTTGTAATATAAATATAAAGAAAAATAAAAATCTCAGTACCCCTTTAGAAATATTTTATCACAACATGTTTCGGACATTGAGGCCATTTTCAAGTGATATGAAGTAAGTAAATAAATAAATATAATTTATCTATTATTTAATAAATAATAAATATAATTTATTTATTTACTTCATATCACTTGAAAATGGCATAAATGTCCGAAACATGTTGTGATAAAATATTTCTAAAGGGGTACTGAGATTTTTATTTTTCTTTATATTTAAAAAAAATCTGGTGTGGCGCACTCACACAACTTTCCTTGCCGTTATGAAAATTTATCACCTGACGCTAGTGTTCTCGCGCATCTCAAATCTACTATTCAAAGATATGAGACAGCTGGTGATTGGACAATAACGCTAGAGACACACAAGGTCTGCTATCTCTTCGAAGAACCAACAGTTACCAACAGTTTGCAATTTAATAATCACATTTTCTTGAATTTCAAGCTTATTTTCAATTTTAGGTGAAAATGTTACTGGACATCAATTGCAGAGATTTTCATGCTCAATCTTTTCCACTTGAATTTTTTTGTTTAAATTGTATATGAAGGCTGCTAATTGAGAATCTAAAATCAAACTTTGCATAGATGGGGCGGAGCTCCTGAAATTTTTACAGATATAGGACTTGTTGCAGTTGATAGAGCTTATCGATGACTATTTTAGGTATAACTTTAGTCAAAATCGTTGAAGCCGTTTTCGAGAAAATCGCGAAAAACCCTGTTTTTGACAACATTTTCGCCATTTTAGCCGCCATCTTGAATCGCATTTGATCGAAATTGTTCGTGTCGGATCCTTATAGTGTAAGGACCTTAAGTTCCAAATTTCAAGACATTCCGTTAACTGGGAGATGAGATATCGTGTACACAGACGCACATACACTCATACACACATACAGACCAATACCCAAAAACCACTTTTTCGGACTCAGGGGACCTTGAAACGTATAGAAATTTATAAATTGGGGTACCTTAATTTTTTTCGGAAAGCAATACTTTCCTTACCTATGGTAATAGGGCAAGAAAAGAAATACAGAATCAATGAAGCGCCGAATAATAAAATTCAATGAACGTGAATCGCGACAGTGAAAAAGTGGCGCTGAGCTGAAAGACAAAAGTGTGCAACGGGGTTAGAGGTAGACTAGGTGGTCGCCGATTCAGTCAAACGGCCACGAATTCGTCGTCGTCGATATTGGCATTCTTTCGAAGGCTGTCACTCTGTCAGTGTGTCACTATCACAATGCTGCTGATAGTGACCCACGGGTGTGTGTGTATGTGTGTGTCAGTACGCTTGCCGAGACCGACCGGACGGACACAGCAGAGAAAGAAAGAGACAGAGTGACGGACACACCACAGATCCGGGGTCACGCTTCGCACGCCGGGGTCGCTTCTCAATCCCTCTCTTCTGTCTCTTTTATTATTATTTACAATCCACTTCTCTCAAAAATGAATGCCTTATGAAAAATATTATCAGTTTTCTCACACAGTAGTGGAATAAGACACCGGTTTCCGTTCTGGAGCCGATGCTGTACGCAAAATAGCTTTCAATCTAACGGATTTCTTGGATTCTGTCGTGGATTTAAAACTGACATATTGAGGTAATACTGAAGATTTTGATGTGAGATATAGTGAAGAGCTACAAGACTTAACCTATTTCGGACTATGTGTAACCATATCTAAATTGGGGAGAGGAATAGCACAAGGTTACCTTATTTTTCCTCTCCCTATCATTTATATGATGTATACTTATTATATCAATCAATAAAGAATAAAGAATAAAGATATTGATGAACTAGTAACTAATAATTGGGATTGCAGTATCTCAAGGAAAAGTTTAGATTAGACTCATCATGTGTTCCACTCCACGGAAATCTTTAGTAAAAGGCGAAAGATTTATCGACTTTGAAGTGGAACCAGTGGAACGGAGTGGTTGGCTCCGTGATCGCGGTGATAAGCTGTCTCCAGAGACAACTGATACTGATACTTCTTTTAAAAGAATAGTACTGACACTTCTTTTAGAAGTATAGTACTGACACTTCTTTTAGAAGTATAGTACTGACACTTCTTTTAGAAGTATAGTACTGACACTTCTTTTAGAAGTATAGTACTGACACTTCTTTTAGAAGTATAGTACTGACACTTCTTTTAGAAGTATATTACTGATACGCTATCTTTTCTATATGCTATCGCTTTGCTATGCTAATCTCTATGCTATGCTATCTTTAGCTATCATAGCTAATTTTAGCTATTCATACGCCTCCTACTTCCGTTGTAATGATGAACACTAACTTATGAGACGCCTTTAAATATCATTTGTGAGTTGAAAAATCGCTTCCCGGTGGCTCGGAAACCACCTAAAGTTAAGGGTCCATTCTTCTCTCACCATCATTCATCACATTGGTGATGGATCATCTCACCGTCAAGCCTGGAGCTCGAATGGGCAATATTATCAGGAAAAAAGTGAGGTGCGAACATGTAACAAAAAATATTCGGTGTATATTATTTTTGATACCATTTATGACAGGAAAGAAGGCACCATTCATCCAAGATAATCAGTCACACTTCCAAGTTATCAAGCATTATCGATAATCAGACTAGAAAAAAGCTAAACTTTCACAAAGCCAGGAATATAATGTTTCCAAGTTTTACATGGAAGAAGGCACCATTCATCCAAGATATCATTCACATTTCTAAGTAATTACACATTATCAATAATCAAATAAACTAGACAAAATTTAAACTTCCAAAAAGCCAGGAATATAGCAGCCTGTATGAGAATTACAGCTCAAAAAGTCCGTCATTCTTATTCATTCAAGACGATAATAATATAATCAAATTCAATTTATTGCATCAAAAACACGAAAATAATACAAAGCTGTGTCAGACAAATAACAATAATTGAAAAACAATAATTATTATTTTAAATATACCTATATGAACTATTTTCCCCCACATCACATAATTATTATCACTATTATACATTACCAGACTAAATAAAAATGTTCAAATTCAAATTCAAATTCAAATTGTTTTATTCATAAAATATTACATATTCACAAAATATAAAAGTGTTATAAATTACATGAATAAATTCTCCCTGCCTGGATGATTTGTCCGTGTGCAGGGAGGAGTCGCAAATTATCAGACAAAGGGCAAACACTAGCAATAATAAAATAAATTACAAACTATGAATAATAAATAAATTTGAAAGAATAATAAGAGAGTTTATTTTAATAATAAATTTTAAAACTAAAGATAGAAAAAAACAATAAATAAATAAAATAAAAGTGTCAGCTCGACGGCGTTTAAAGGGCTGAGTTGGGAGTAATATAGCTTTATTAGCGTGGTACTGTGTGTAATATTTGAATGTTATTCTGTGTTCAGAACTAGAAATATTCATCTATATGGAGAATGTAGAAGAGCCTCCGCAGCATCTGAACCGATGCAGAGCAGCCACCCGGTCACTCTCCGCTTGTAGACGGCAACGCTAACCCCTCAATAGTTGAAATCTCGGCCGGTACATTACGGTAAAGCCAATGGGCTAAATGAAAACAGTTTCCAAGTTGAATTGAATTACTTAAACGGGGAATTGAATATTTATATGCAATCTGTTTCTAGTGGGATAATAATGTTGAATTTCATTGAAGACAAAGTTACTTTTTTTTATAAAGACAAGTAAATTTTTTATAAATAATTGTTTTATATTTAATACAGGGAATTCTTGGAAAAGTAATGTGTTGGATATCTATGATTTTTGGCCAATAGTGTTTTAATAAGTGCTCTCTG